>NC_136418.1:91436872-91611872 GCF_052625555.1 Lactuca saligna
CAAACTTCTAAACAAAAAGACTTATGCACTCACCAACTTAAATGTTAATACTCTCTTTTTGAAAACACTTGTATTCTCAAGGAACCAGTAAACAGGTAGATCCCCGGGATTTTGAGAAGGTGGAGCAGTATAGAGTTATTTCTTTTGTCTTTTGCTATATTTGTTTTAGTGTCAATATACAATGATTGAACACACATGTAAAACTTATATTTTATTAATGCAATGGTTGTTGTACTTTGATTACTATGATGCATGTGTTGTGATACTTAACATGAAATCATCCACCCCCGAACATTTCCGCCGCTCTGGTTTGGGGGTCTGATAGAAACACATCAGTAACATGGTGTCATAAAATTTAGTATTATGTATCATTTGGTAGTAAAGGTCATACTTATGTAGTTAAAGTTTATTCGTTCCTTTTCCCATAATAGAAAAAACAATATCTTGAATATGTTCACATTATATTGTTGTGCCCGGCCAAGAATATGTTGATTTGTTTAATTTGTAGTCTGATGACTTCATCACAAATTGCGAAATCGGGAAATGTAATTTTGGACAATGAGATTGATTGGATTCAATGACTTGTTTCTATACGATATCTTGAAGAACGAAGGGATAAATGATCACATATCTTAGGGCCACTGTTTGATTTGAATTAGAGTTTGGAAGTGGCTTGCGAAGCATATTTTGATGTTTAGTTTAAGGTTATGCTTGCATTTGTAGTTATAGACTTATGCAAGTAGGACGATATTGGATTAAGGTGTCTAAGCCCATAACTAGATAGATATGACTTGAAATTAAAAGCATGATCCTTTTTGGGTTGCCCTCATAACTAGAAACAAAAAAGAAAAGTATTTTGGGAGAGAGTTTGATTTATTGATTTAACAAATGATTTTTAGTATATTATATGATTAATATATTAAGTTCAAATAGTAATAATTAATTACAATTAATCATAATTAATTTGGATTTAATTTTTGGTTAGTTAGAAATAATTAAAAGGATCAGGTTTCGCTTTCGGATGTTCCGGTTGTCAGAGAGTTCATTGATTTGCTTCCAAAGGAGTCACCTGGAGTGCCTCCAGAGAAGCAAGTCGAGTTCAGGATCGACCTAGTGCTAGGTGCGGCCCCTATCAGCAAGGCACCATACCGATTGGCACCACCCGAGATCCAGGATCTATCATCTCAGTTACAAGAACTACTGGGCAAGTAGTTCGTCCGTCCCAGCAGTTCTCCGTGGTGAGCGCTGATCCTCTTCTTCAGAAAGAAGGATGGTTCACATTGGAAGTGCATCAATTACCAGGAGTAGAGCAATAATGGTGAAGAACCGTTATCCACTCTCAAGGATAGATGATATTTTCAATATGTTTCAGGGAGCATCTTCGTTCTCCAAGATGGACCTAAGGTCCGGATACCATCAGGTCGGGGTTAGGGAGGAGGATGTGTAGAAGATCGTGTTCTGGACCCGTTATGGACATTACGAGTTTTTGGTGACATCGTTTGGGCTCACCAACGCGTTGGTAGTATTTATAGACCTAATGAATCGGGTGTGTAGACCGATGCTCGATCACTCAGTCATTGTGTTTATAGATGACATCTTGGTGTATTCCAAGAACAATGAGCAACATAAGGAGCATCTATGTAAGCTATTGAGAGTTTTGAGGCGAGAGCTATTGGGTTTTGTATACTACACCATCCTTTGGTACACATACAACCCTAAATCTTTAGATCTATGTTTCCTCTAATTATACATGCAACGAAATATCTAAAGCATAAGCCGACAACTAGCCTTGAATCATAAAATATAGTAAGAATAATTACCTCTTTGTTGTAGCTTGATGTATTTGGCCTTTTAAGAACTTAGCACATCAAATGTGATTCATCAAACGGTTCACAACACACCCTTGAACAATTGGATGACTTGAGAGAGATTACTAGGCATACAAATCGGTTATGAACTCCAACAAAACTTGTTGTAACCGATTTTAGCCATGGGTATATATTATATATATGCAGGAGTCCAGGAGTCATGGGGAAACCCTAATCCATACACTTTGGGTTATGATCCATATTTTATGTGGACTAACTCTTCATGGAAACTTACATAAAATTAGCCCATCATGGATCAATAGCCCAAACCATATATATATATATCATTGATTTATATAATTAGTGTCCATTAATTTAATTAGTCTCTTTTGATCACTAAATTAGTTCAAGTTAATTCTTGATCAATACTAATTAAATAATATGATTTCATATTAATATATTAGAATTTATAATATATTAATAAATCATAAATAACATATTACTCAAATATCCATCCTCAAATTGTCCTAGTGATATGCAACCCAAATTGGACCATGCTACTCTCAGGTCAAGTACATACCAATTATAGTTATGGGCTTAGACACCTAATCCAATAGTTTCTCACTTGGATAAGTCTGATAACTAGTATTGCAAGTATGACTCCAAAATACCAACTAGCAATCGTAACTCTTAAAAAGTCGTTGTCGAACTCTGACCTAGTCAATGCCGTGTCCATTAGATAAGGGATCATATATTCCTCTATTACAAGATATCATATGGACTGAGACATTGATTATAATCATTCTCTCTGCCCATCTTTTGTTTCCCAATTTACGATTTAAGACGACTGGCTAATTGAACAAATCAAATCATTTCAGGCTTGGCCAAGCGCTTAGGGTTGTCATCACGAAATCATCAAGGAGCCCACATATATCGCTTTTATCCCTCTAAGGGTAAAAGGAATGGATATCAAATCACACACAACAATATGTTTTATAACACCAAGTTACTAGTACATTTACATATTATTAGAGTGCATCCTACTTGTAAACTACAACTCATATATCTCTGTTTCAAGATTATAAGATACTATTGTCGCACAATCACTCGTGACAAAATCCATGAAGTGATTAGATGAGCGTTGGTTTAATCCAATACTGGAATCTTATTCCAAGAGTACTCATGAACACTGCAACAAATTTGTGCTATGTCTAAAACACATAGACAATCTACAATCAAATTCATGACAGTCTTGCCTCAATACCTACTTTCAAAGTATGATCGTCTGTGGATAGTTTGAATAATCTTATTCTTCTGGAAGTAAAAACATGCAAAGTGAAACACAAGAATAATCAAATCTAATATGGTCCCAAAACTTATGAATAGAAATAAAAGACCTTTTATTTAATCACCATATTTAATACTTATTATCCATTGTATAATGTTTCGATTAATCAACATAATACTTGAATTAAAACAATAGTCATCCCATGCTCCAAGCATGCACACTATGTTTACCTATGGTCCTTTCTTTGTGAAATAGATCAATTGAGAACATTTCAATGATGCTCATTTCAGAATTCCGAATCCTTATTGCAAATGTAAGAATACCATATTTGCGTCTCTATTAGAATGTGTTAGATTCTAAACTATCATGCAATGATTCCTTTTGTAATGTCGAGGTGCATATGTCACAAAGAATTTGACAACAATATTACAAAGTATTCCTTTGGAGATTATCACAAGCATAATTCCATGGAAGCGAAATCTCACATTCAAAGTACATTCCATTGAAGATCCTTCTTGCATAAAAGTTTCTAACATTCACACAGATTCTTAATATCCAACTCCCAATGTGGAAACATTTCCATATTTTCCATATGACAATTCATTACTAATAGAATCCTGTCTACTCATAATGTTGTTAATATGGTTCATCCATTACAAAACTTCCTATTTCCCACAAGCAACCAATATTTAGCGAACCTTAGATTGTTCTCTTAGTAATTGTTTAACAACTTTAGTCATATCCGGTTCTAGTCCTTTTTCCTTCTTACTCCCCTAGGATTTTGGAAAATTCAGAACACATAAATATTATAGCATATGAAATCGATCCTATACCCGAAGCATATGGGATACGATTCATAATGTCTTACATAAAAATATGATACTTTACCAATTTCTTGCTATAATATTTCAAAATATAGAATCTCCTTATGTTGAACCATTCCAACATAACATTCATATATATCCTTGAGTAAATTTGATTGAAATATCACAATCTAAGCTTTTAGATATGAAATGAAGTATGAGTTCCTCTCCCTTAATTATAGCAAAACAACTTTTCAAACTTGGCAACATTGTGAGTTGAAACTTTTGTTTTCTATAATTAACATTGCTAACTTGCAACACCATAATGATTATACTCCCACTAGCATAAAAATTATTTCTTTAATAGCATAACACTTATGCTCCCACTAGCTTTGAAAAATACCCAAAAATAAGCTGGACTTCTAGAAATCAATACTTGTTGACTTTCTTACCAATATTCAGATTTCTGATACAAGATGCTTCGATAAGTCTTTATCTAGGTATCTCAAACTCATACACCTTTCCCTAGACAGCTCACATGTGTGTCTAAACAATTTCAAAACTTACAATAATAAGTCCCGAATGTTTAGACCTTTTTCCATTTCTCACAATTCGAACTATGAGGATGGATGTCGTAATCATAATCAAATTTGAGAATGCAAATATCACAAATTCTATCTCCTTATAATCTACTTAGCGAAAGCATTTCCTCACAACCATTTTCCTAAATTGGAGAGAAACCTTATGACACTTAGATTTTATGGTGTATGTGTTCCTAACCATGTGAATTTTTCATAACCATAATTACAAGAAAAGGTTAGTGACAAATTCAAACCCATAAGAACTGAACTTGTCCAATCTTAATTTCTCACCACTTGGTAGCTCAAGGGCCTACCATTGCTTCAAAGTTGTTATGCAAACAATTATGAACTCATAGAACTCACATGTGTAGTCAACTTAACTGGAATGGGCATAGAAACATGAATATGTCAACACGATAGGTTATAAAACTCAAGTCGTGTGCTAGTGATAACTAACGAGTTATTCTTGATTAGTACTTGAAACTTTTCAAGACCACTTAAGACTCTCACTGACCTCTTGAGATATAAGATTCTCTTTTCCTAGAAAAACAAATATTCAAGAGGTGGTGTGGATACTTATCACAACTTACCAATTTCAAATGTACAAGAGTAGAAAACATTTTACTCTACATTTGATAAGAGTTATAAACCTTTCTTAAGATTATGTCACTCAAGTTACAATCCTGGAGTATGACATTAAGACTTGATATTGGAACGAAGTACGATTCATCTTCTTTATTTAACCATTTCAAAGATTCATGATTCCTCTTCTTATGTCACAACTGGCATTTTTCTAGGAAATTCTATTCTCATATAAACATCATCCATTGTAAGAGCCTATACTCTAAGTAAATACTATACTCTATTCCTATTCAAATATATCTCATATGTTCAAATAAGGGTTGGAAACCCTAGGAATCCCGACTCAAGTTCTTTATGGACAAGGATTCTCTTATTGGGCGTAATGGACCAATAAACTTTCAAATCGACTATTTGGGCTCTACTTGGACCCATAATCATGAAACTAGATTGTTTTGGGCCATGTGGGCCTAAAATAATTCATTTTTATCTCTAATAGGCCTTCTTGGGCCATAAACTCCATTTCTTTTATTCAAAAGGGGTCGTGAAACGCCCTTGAGCGCAATGGGCCGAAAAATAATATTGGGCCTATGAAATTTGATCAATGCCAAGAAATTGAGCCCAAAACAATTTTCTTCATCCCATTAGACCCATTTTCTGCCCAAGGTAAAAAGAGGGGGTAAATTACATGGTGACACATCATTTTTACATGTAGGGTTCCCATGCTAAATACCCTCCATGCAAAAACTAATCTCATGCATCAAGACTTCTATCACTTCAAACCTCTCTTCTCTTATCCCCTCTCTCCTTCTTAATCTCGGCCATAGAGACCAAAACTCACCCACACACTCATTTTACTCACAAAATCTCTTAAGGAAAGCTCTCAAGAACTCCTACAACTTCCTCTAAATTTCAAGATTTTAGGTGCATCTTCAAAGAGGTTTTTCATCTAGATCATCATCCCTTGGTAAGTTTATGACAAAATCTATTGTTTTGATTCAAGTTTATGCTAAGAATCCTTCCCTTACTCTCCAATTTTCGTGATTATGGACCTTAGAACAACCATCATTTCAAAATTTTCAACAAGAATACAAGCTAGGCTCAAGCTTCTTCTTCTTCTTCTTCTATATCTCAAAAACCCCCAAGGTGAGTTCATACCCCCTTGTTTTTGGTTTTTCTTGTTTTTTTGGGGGAGAATACAAGTTGATTTATGTAGATCTATGTGTATATGCATGATTATGTGTGATTTCCGTGAAACATTTGGTGATTATGTGTGATTTCTTCACTAATCTATAAATATGTTAAGAAACTTGAAGTGTATCACTTGGATCTTTATATGAATCTTGAGAGAAGTATGTTTTATCAAACATAATAAATGTAAACTAGTATATACTGGATTTATACACTTGATATAGCAAAAATGAGTGTTGTGGTTAGAGATCTATAAACTAAATTCACAAAACAGCATTTGATAGAAAAGTTTTGGTCCAATCTCGGACTGTTTTGACCATCCAAATGGAAGTATTCTTCAAAACTGTTTTACATGGATAAAGTTCAGGTTTATACCTTTAAAATGACTACTCGCACGTTTTCATACGATTTTTCTACAATTTTTGGCGAATTTTACAAAACTGCCTATCATATTTGAAATAATTTCGGACCAGCCTGTGAAGATGAGCAATTTAACACTTGTTAGAAGTCATTAAAAATTATGAGAAAATTTGTGAACAAATTATACAAAATTTATAAACTTTGAGAGTTTACGGATCCAAAATTCGACGTACGATGATTTTTCTACAAATTCTCAAACAACTAGGTCAGAAAAGCTCAAAAACCAGAAAATGTGTATTTTCACAAAAATCAAGCCAAGAATGTTAATTTTGACAAAAATGGGTTTTAACATGTTATTTTTACTACAAAATTGTCATCAAAACAAGTTTTGAACAAAATGGATACTAAAGTGTTATTCTTACAAAAATTGGGCCATAAATCCTAAATTTTTGGCTTATTGGGCCAAGAACGTCATTTTTACAAAAATGAGGGCTTTTCGTATCAACTTTGTAAATAATCAAGCTAAAATAAACAAAACAATAACAAACGGGTTAAAAATGATATACATATCCTTATTAGGCCTGGAAATAATAGACACGTATAGTGAGCCTTAGTGGTCCACTTACATGCTTATTGGGCCTGGGAATGGGTTTTATATGCGTTCTACTTTTTATACTATTTTAGTGAATACTTGAACTAAAACCAATGATAAACCAAAAAATGAATTTAATTTGATCATTTTCTAGGTTATTGGGCCTTAATGACCCATTTCTATGTGTGATAGGTCCTGTATACTATTTACATGTTTATTGGGTCTTACTAACCCATTAACATGTGCGACGGACCTTGGATACTATTTGTGTGCTATTTGGGCCTGTAAATACTTTATATGTGAATTGATCCTTAGTTTTCATTTCATATATATTTCGGGCCCATGTTATATAATCTCATTCTATTTGGGCCTTGAAATGATTTACATGTTTAGCGACGCCTTCGTAGTTCACTTACATGGATCATTGGTCCTAGAATGAGTTTATACATTTTTCTTCGCGTAAATTCGATTAAGGATCTAGCGAGTTTTTATCGGTTGGCACCTATTAACTGTACGATCGTAGCCTGTAGTTATAACCAGAGTCTCCTGGAGGGAGAACGGGGATTTGTGTATAGATCTATACGGGGATGACACCCCACACCTGAGCTGTTCGCTACAGTTAGATTAGGCCAGTCTAGCGTGACAAAAACCTTATTCTATTTTCCGTCGGCATCCAACGACGCCAAGACAGGCGAAATTGTCATTATTTAGTATGGTTATGACGGCTCGTTTAGAGGAATTAACGTTATGAAGTTTACGGAAGACATCTTCATTTTTTTTAGGCAACGTCGAGTTGTCTGGGAACATTCTCTTTACCTTTTTAGTCAAATAAACAATAACACACATGCATTAATATAAGATCTAACACAAACACACTAAACAAGTTTTCAGAAAATATCGGATTTTCTGGTGGTTTTCAAAGTTATACAAATCATTTTCACAAACATGCTTATGAACTCACCAACATTTTTATGTTGACCATTTTCAAAATAACTTGTATTCTCAGGATACTGTTGAAGCAGGATGAACGAAACAAACTAATGGATATTGTGTGATATTTTGTTTCATCATACTCTTAATATTTTGGCATGTAATATTCAAATACATTACTCGATGTAAACAATGAATGTTATATTATTACATGTGTGATGATGATGATGTTATGTTTCAATTATATTCACTGTAATGATATTTCAAGATGAAGTCACGCGCAAGCCCCCGGATGTTTCCGCCGTCTGGTTCGGGGGTGTGACAGATTAGCCATGTAAATACACTAAGATATCCTTAGAGAATAAATTGTGATATGGTTTCATAATCAATAAGATAATCATAAAACACGATACTCAAGTACTCTCCATTCTTTTCAGATTGGAGAAACTTTTATCTTTCTGCCTAATTTGATTCTTCTTATTGGTTCTGCTATACATTGAAACTTTTTCAATGATTCAGAATTGCACTTAATCTTGTAACTATAACCGTGTTTACTAAACTTGTAGTAAATCATAACGAATAGTTTTATAGTTCTTTCTGGTGTACCTGACCAACGCACAACCAAGTGTACCTGATCCCCTAGTCCTTCACTTGACTCACATGTACATGTGAACAAGGAATTAGTCTTAATTCCCCAAAGATGAAAATTCTCATTCATCACACAATACAAGTTGACAGATTCCAAGTTTCTATTCACGGGAAACTTGGGTGATGAGAATCTTTCCTTATTTGGTAAATTATAACACTACCACAAATGAAAGAATCAAATCCATTTTCCAATATTGCTATCAATGGAAACACATAATCAACAATTTTCCACAAATTCCATTGTAATAAAATTTAAAATAAGATAAAAACAAAAAAAAATTTATTTATTTATAAAAGTGACGAAAAGTTGTCCGTACAATGAAAATACAAGTGAAAACTATGTTGTCATCTACTCCTAAGTAATCTACCATAACTCTTAAGTAGTAGCTCACAAATCTTATCATCGAACTATGCGATCGAAATCCATTTGTTCGTGATCAGACTTAGCATACTCTTCCTTTAAGTTTCCTTTGATTCTACAAAACATCAAAATGTAATTACATTACATCATGTATTAAGAATCTCCAAATAGGAACTTAATAGACTTAGATAGTAGAATTACCTGAAGCAGAGTCAAATATTTTGACTTTACCATCTCTTAGATCTCTCAGGTAGTCAAGGCAGCTTCGCTTCCAATGTCCCTTTTCTTGGCAATAGAAACAAATGGTTTCTTTCGCATCGTCACATGACACAATTCCAAAATTAGCCTTTCTTTTAACTTCAAAATTTTTGACTTTACGCAATTTCTCTCTCCTAGGAGAAGAAATCATTTCTGGATTATCATTGTTGTCCGTGGAAACTTCGGCAGTAGATCTTCGAATCAAATTTTGCTTTACTAGTGCGCAAAATCATTGTTTATTCAGCATCAACAAGCATATAGGTTAGATCAATAAGGCTAATGTCGTGGTATGTCATATAGTAGTCCTTAATGAACCCACCATATGAATTAGGGAGTGACTGAAGAACCAAGTCAACAACCAACTTCCTTGAGACTTTGACACCCAACAATCCCAGCATGTCAATATGCAATTTCATCTGCAAGATGTGAGCACATACAAACTTTCCATCTTCATGTTTGCTTGCCAATAAGGCTTGAGTGACCTTGAACTTTTCAAGTCTTTGAACTTTTAGGTTAGGGACAGTAATTGGAGGTGGTGGAGGAAGAGAAGTTCCACTACAGCACAAAAATGGATTAATCTTTCACCTCGATCGTCTTGTGGAATATCATCTTTATAAGGAAAGCTTTTTCCATAAGATTCGGGAAGACCATAGTTGTCTGAACTAGACATCTATAAGGGAGAAATACAAGTGAGTTGATTTAATACTTTATATAGCACCAAAAATGAAATATTAAGTCTAGGATCCGACACAATATTTTAGAATTCGGAAGAAGGATGTCGTAATCCAATTGCAAAATATTTGAAAGTAGGTAAATGACGATTTAACAATTTTCACCATGAAAAATGAAATTAATTATTAAGCTTTAAATGAATTGAAATTCCTAGATTCTTTTGAGATTTAATGAACTTTTCAATGTCATGTTTAACCTCGATTATGCCCTTCAAGTTTTTGACTAGGATACCAAGGATCACAAACAAGGTGTGAGTAACCATGCAAATTAGTTTGGTACTCTCGAAGTCATTTACCACCTAATCAATGTGTCGGTTAACCACACACACTCCATTGATCTATGAAAAACATTGAGCTACCCTTTGCCATCCTTAGTAGTCCAAGTTTGTGACAACCCGAAATTTCTTCCGTTCAAACCGTTAAAAATAAATCAATTCGGAATTTATTTATGCTCTTGTCATTATTATTTCAAGTCTAATTAAATATTCTAATCTTGGTACAATCAAGTTTTGGGTTCAAAAACGAGGTTTTCTAAGTCAAAGCATAGCATCTGGGCCAAACACCCCTTTGAGAGGAGTGTACAGCCGCAAATTCGAGTTTACAGTCGTACACCCCCACCTCACTCATTGGCCGAAAACTCCCCCCCAGCGCTATATAAGGGATGTTTAGCCTTCATTTCACACTTTACCCACTTCAAAGGCTTTCTCTCTCTACTCTCTATCTCTCTACCTTCATTGAGATTTCCTCCAAGATCTTCAAGAATGTAAGTGTTTTCCCAGCTTGATTGCTGCTATATTCCTTATTCTAGTGATCAATCCATGTTTTATCTCATTTAATCTCATCTTTGCCTATATTTTCTCTCTCACCAAGAACACCAGGAACACACACTAGTTCTTGGTGGCTAAAAACCTCATTTCAAGCTTCGTAATCGTAAGTAACTACTCCCTACGCTTGATATCTACTAGAAACCTTTGATTTTCACCTCGAAATTAACCCAAAAACATGAACACAAAGGGTTTACGACCATACACCCCTCATTGACCCTAAACTCTAATATTTGGTCAAAGATTGACCTTAAACTATTCCTTAAGCCATGCACGAGGCATAGAAAATTTCCAAGAGGCTAGAAAAGAGCTTGAAACACCGAAAATTGCACATTTTATAAGGTGTTTACGGCCGTAAACTCATGGGCCATAAACCCATAGGTCGTAAACCCATGGGCCGTAAACCCATGGACCGCAAACACCTGGGCTGCAAACTCTTGGGCCGAAAACCCCTTTGGGCCGCAAACCCATGACCGTACACCCCTGTTTACGGCCGCAAACTCCCCTCTTTCAATCACATGTTATTCTAACACTTAGTTACAAGTATCTCCTAGCCCCTAAGGTGGTTTCCTTCCATAACAAATAGTGTTATGCCCTCACCTAATACATATATGTGCCTCTATATGTTGAATAGCATCCGTTTGTGTCCAAGGCTACGTTTGACAGTCATCAATTCCTATCGACTTACACTCGATTCCCACGTCAAACAGTGAGTTCATACTGCTACACTTTTTAATGTTTTTAAACGTTTTCAGGGGGGAATACAAGCCAAACACAAGAATTTTTGTGAACTAAAAACAGAAATGTTTTCAACAAGTAAAACTGATGCAATTGACACAAGTTAATGGATTTTCATAAATCAATTACATACTTTATCCCTCTTGTAACATGCGGAGCATGGAGGTTACTTTCTAATCAAAATTGCATACTTTTCAGAGCATATCATGAACATAACTTTTCAGTCAAACTATAATAGGTATAGTTTCGGAACTACTTTTCCGGTTTTTATGAATACGAACTACTTACATGGTTAAACAAATAAACTATGACATATTAGTTTATGACACATTAAAAGAGTACAATAATTAATAATTATTTAAGTATAACTATTATTACTCTACAAGGCATACCTCGAATTAAAGTACCAAAGAACATTACGTTTTTCATATTATTACTCGTAAAGTCGTCAACATATATGGGAGACACGTCCTTTGGTGCTTACAATGTTAACTATGTCGTGAACTACCCTTATGAACCATAATTTCCTGTCGGGAAAGCGTGGCTTTTGTGTATAGATCTATGCAGGTCTGACTATCCTGCACCTGGCTGCTAGCTACAATCGGACCGACAAGATTACGGGTGTAAATGTCATAAAGGATAATAGCATCTGATTTATGTCGTATCAAGTTTAAGTATGGTCATAAAACTCGCTAATAGTTACGACACTTTTACGTAATAATACACTATTCACAAACAATTGCTTTAACCACATAAATATGGATTATATTTATGCATTACCGTCTTGGAAACATTAAAGTAACAACTCACACATAATGGAAAATAAGGGATTTTCCTAGTTAAACCTCAGTACTTTCATACTAACTGTAACGAGGATTTTCAAACAGAACGTACTTTACATACTGGTAGCAGCCATGGTTTTCAAAACGAATCATATTTACTTACAATAGCAGATAACATTTTATACAATTTCAGTTACTAGTTTCTATTACTAAAACATACTTATGAACTCACCAGCTTTATGCTGATACATTTTCAAAACCGCTCGTATTCTCCTAGCTAAACCTTAGTACTTTTCATACTAATAGTAACAAGGATTTTCAAACAGAACGTACTTTACATACTTGTAGCAGCCATGGTTTTCAAAACGAATCATATTTACTTACAATAGTAGATTAACATTTTATACAAATTCACTGACTAGTTTCTGTTACTAAAACATGCTTATGAACTCACCAGCTTTATGTTGATACATTTTCAAAACCGGTCGTATTCTCAGGACAACAATAGGCAGGTACTCTTGCCAGCTTTTGGAGAAGACGGAGAACTTTGGAGTCTCATCTTTTACTTTTTCCATATACTAATGTATACAAACTATGTTTTTCAAATAGATGTACATATTCATATGCAATGTAATGGTTGTGCTTACTTTGATTACTATGATGCAATTGTTGTGATACTACGCATGCATCATCCACCTCCAGACATTTCCACCGTTTGTCTTTACGGCTCGGGGATGTGACAATGTTAGTGTGCCAGTTAACCACACACGCTCCACTAATGAGTTGGCAAGGTGCAAAGTGCAATTTCATGGGTTAGCATAAAATCTACATTTTGCCTAAAGTAACTAAGATTGTGAATTTATAAGGATTTAGTTACTTTATAATTCATTATACTTTTAATGAGGGTTTAGTGTCATATGTCAATCAAGAAAGCATTGGTGACAGTGGACACCCATTAAACCACCATTTTATAGGCACTAACATTATACCCCCTTTATAGACTGGCTTCATGAATAAGTCCTACTAACGGTAAGACTCACATTTTACTTATACATATATAATATATTAAACTTTTAATTGTATATAGTATAACGGTGTATTTTAAACTTTTAAAATACTTTGTGGTTTAATCTATTAATTAAACTATCCTCTTAATTTAATTAAACATAAACCATGCTATTATGGAATTATTAATTCTCTTTTAATTAAACACTTTAATTAATTTAATAAAGTTTATAAGGTGCAATTTGAACTATTCAAAAACATCAAGGTTCTAGATATAAAAATTAAAAATTAAAATTTATTTAATTAATTTTTAACTTGTGAACCCAAGAGTTGAACCTCTTAATTCCAAGCATTTTAGAAATCAATGTTTCATAACTTGAGACTTTTCAAATACCAAAACTTGAGCACAAGTTTTGTAACTCTTGAAACTTTTGAGTTCCAAATTTGATTACAAGATTTGTAACTCCATAAAACCTTTTGGTTGCCATAATTTATGAGTTTAATTGTTTTAATGTATGAGACTTTTCATGTTCCATAACTTGAGGACAAGTTATGGATTTCTTCAAAAAAAAAATTTTAGATTTATTTTAACCAACAAAATTATCTTATAATTTTCTTTGATCTTGTTAAACTCCTAAGTTAAGATAATTCATATCAACAATTTGCAAGTAATTAGTCTATCATATAAACTAACACAAATCGTGAAATTTTAACAACTATCTATTAATTGAATGAGGATAATCACTACCATATCAGAAAAAACAGATTTTATGACGCAAAACAGTTTGTTGTAGTGATGTCAATCCAATCCAGGCCAAAAATCCTGAAAATCTTCGAATAAACTGTCCGACTCGTCAAGTCTGTTCATGGACTCATCCAGTTCATCATGAACTCGTCGAGTTCATCCAGGGAGTTGGCGAGTCCAGTCTGTCAGAATGCAAATTTTTAATTTTCCAGGTTTGTACAATTAGTTATGCATCAAATATAATATAAAACAACTCATGGCTCTGTATATAGGATGCTGCTATTATTAGAGATTTGTAGATATGTATGACTGTTTGTGCATGCTAGCTAGCGTATGATATTTATTTGTTGATTATATGATTGCAGGTATGTTGAGGCAGTCCTGATATGAAACTATTTTCAAAACATTTGTAATAAATAATGGTTTTTGGATGCATGAAAAACTTTTTAATTTTCATGAATTTTGAGGGTGTTACAAAGAAACTAGATAACCACTCGGATTTGAAACGATATTATTTTATTCAGGATTATGTTTTCTAGGTTTCTCCTTAAGAAGAGCCAAAATTTTGCATCTCCTCCTCTCTCATCTTGTGTTCTTGTTGCTAGGGTCTGGTTACAAACCACTAGATGCACTAAACATTTGGTGCTTTCTTCTCAAGTCTATAAGGAAAATTCACTTGTTTATTATAACAATTTTATGCTATGTAACTCTACTTTGTGATTTTTGAAATTACAAGGGTTCATCATAGTTTTCTTATTCAAACTACGTTGCCTTAATGTGAAAATATAGATCATATTAGATTGCATGTGCCCAATCTTATTTATTAAGCGATTTTCCGCTTGAGCCATTTTGTTGTAATCTAATAAACCCATCAACCACCACCTCCACCTTCACCTCCACCACTACACCCTCACCTTCACTACGTCTGCCACCGCCACCACTACCACCACTTCTGCCACCTCCACCAACACCACCATTGTTGCCCATACAAACACCTACCAAGTTTTTTTTTATGAAGACTTACGAATGCAAATATATTTTTTATGAGACTAATGGCATGAAAAAAGATTTTTGGTCCATATTTTATTCCGTAGACAGGTAAAATGATTAAAGACGTTTTACCTCTTCAAAAACAAACACCACCTTAATCACTAAAAAAAATTAAACACATAACGAATATCAATTTAGTCATTTATGTATACTTACCTGATTTAAGCAGACAACAATTCATTTTAGGGCGCAAACATATAACGAAACCTTTAAATAAGGGCTAGTTTTGCAAGTTGAGAGAAGGATAGAAACTCTCAACATTTTTAAAAATGATATGATTTCAAATACCGTATTACGTTAGGATAAAAGCACTTTTGTGTTACTAACTAGTAAAAAATAGAATTTTCAACTGTTTCGTACAATTTCTTACATTTATTATATTTTCTTTTATAATTAAAAAAAGTTAAAATATTTTACAATAAATATTTACAATATTTATAATACTTTTTTGCAAATATTTATGAATATATTTCTTCAAAACTTGTTTATTTACATAAATATATATTTATAATTTATTTTATGATTAAAAAACTTAGAAATTGTAATAAATGACACATTAAGATATTATATGATTAATATATTAATTTGAAATAGTAATAATTAAATTGGAATCAATCAAAAATTAACTGGAATTAATTAAATTAATTACAAGTGTAGGGACTTACGTTGTTATTGTTCAAAAGTTGAACAAATGATGGTCTCAAGAACCTACCCATAGGAATGGTTTTGGAGGAGCCCTAGATACGGTTTTTAGAAGCTTCCTAATGTTAAGGATACTAAATAATTCTCTTGAATTTTAAATATTATTATTTAATTCAAAACCAGGGTTTCTAGGGTTATCCTAAATTGTATAAATATGTCGCCTAGGGATATCATTTTTGTCCATCACATACACTCTCACAAGAGACATAATTTTTTTCAAGCCTCCTTTCTCCTAAAGTCTTCTTGCTACTAGGGTTTTGCGTATAGTCCATTAGAGGTACCATACCTTTGGTTCTAGCTCTTCCAAGGTCCTGAATAAGGATACTAATTTGACTATTTACAATAATAATCAATAGAGAATACATAGATCATTTCTATGTTGCATGTGAATTTGAGGGTTTAAGTGTTTTTCCACCGCATGTTATGGTTTATAATCTAGAACGCCCATCATATTCACCAATATTATATAAAATAACTCAACTCAAATTCACCAAATATATCTAACTTCAATGCACATATATGTCTCTTATCCCAACAACTTTGCAAGTGTTAATGTAATAATCTGAACTTTCCATTCGATCGCCAATGTTAGTTTATGTTATGTTTCCTAGTTAAGTTACCCCTTTCGTTGGTTAGAATTAAATTTTAGGGGGAAATGTGAAAGGAAATAATACTTGATCATATATATGGGTCATCAGTTCATTTTCTCACACTTTAGGGGTCTATAATGAAAGTTATCAAGTATTTGAACAACACTAACTCAAAAATCCTAGAATCACATCTTTTTGCAGCCAACAAAATCTAATTTTTAGCATCCATGTCCCTTTGAAAGTGATTTCATAAGTGCGATTTCCATTCTTGAAGATTTTGTGAAGATGTAACATCTTGATTTCCAGCCAACAAATTCTAATTTGCAGCCTCCATGGCTCACTTTTTTCAATCCACTAAAACCTGAAGATATATGCTTAATCTTGAAAACATTCCTTCAACATTTATTAGCTAACGATATAGTATAATATTCAATGATTAAAAATAAATTTTCGATGGTGTTTTTTAGAAAACAATGCATAACTTATTATATCCCTCAAAGTACACAAGTTTATATTTTTGGCTCTTGATTTCACTAAAACTAGAAAGTCACAAATATAACATAATATGTCAGCTAAATATACTGTTAGGATCAATAAAATCAGTTTTCATGGAAAAAAAATGAATTTAAACTCAATGTTTTCATCTAGCATGCGTTTTCTAATTCAATCCTATACCAAATACTAATTTCATATAATGTCCTCATTATATGCATAAAAGAAATTAAATGAAATAAAATCTAAAATAAGAAAAAGAAACAGACCTCCATGAGATAGTCGTGACAGTATCAAATGATTTTTGGTGGGTTACTTGAAAAATTGTCTTCAAAAGATGTTGCTTTTGTTTGTATTTTTTTTTCTTTTTTGGAAAACTAAAAACATGATCGGATGATGTTGAGATTTAGTGTGAAAAATGATTGGCTAAAACATCGTATAATAGATAAAATGTGAAATCTTGAAAAATGTAGGGAATGACGTGCATAATGGAGAAGCGCATCGTGCTTTTCGTAAATCTGAAAATCCGATCGTCAATTGATATATGGTCATGACGCGATGCTGAAACCAAACAATGTATTTTTTTCACGACTAAAAGATCCACTCAAGTTGTGTCGTCCAAACACTCGTCTTGTCTCTTTTATGTGTTTCCTTTTCGTATCAGTAGTGGCTTTTGAAAAGTCATCGATCCCTCTTTCACATGGGTAAGTCATTAGTGACCCTACACTTATGTAATGCAATGCCTCTCGTGAAATAACTCTCGTGATGAAATCGCACACAATCCTAATCGCCAAACTCATCGCTAGCCTCCTGAAGGAAATTTTTTTGTGAAGATCGAAAACATCAAATATCATTAACATGGAAAACAAAATTAAACAAACTACAAAATAAAAAAAATTAATAACTAGAAATTAAATTAGAAAACAAAAATAACTAAAAGAAAAAGAGAACAATATCACTCGCCCGCGTCACAATTATGCTATTGTGCTCTTTAGATGAAAATATTACAATTGTTGATTAAATCTCTTTCATACAAGAAATAGTTTGTGAAAATGAAGCATTTAGGACTTGTCAGGATTTTTTCATTTCTTTTCTATTTAGCATTAACTAATAAGCAAAACAAGAGTGGCCCGACCAGTAAAGAGGAGCAAGAGTTTGGTCTTCTGCTTAACCATCACGATATGTCTCGATATACTATACCTCATGGATTGTGGTGGAAAATCACTAAAGCAGTAAACTAGACAAGTTAAGAATTTCCTAATTGTTTTCAATCTCTGTACTCACGTAAAAGGAAGAAGTATCAAGCAATGCATATGACCTGATTCAAATTCTAAGTGAATTCCTGAACACCACAACAAGAAAAACCTTCCCAACAAGTGACATTTTATCAAAATAATGATAAAAAATAAAATAAATAAAAACAATAATGAATAATCAAACAAACTAAATTCATTGAAAACCATTCCCTAGCAACGGTACCAAAAATTTGATCTGTGTTTAATGCACTAGTCTTAATTTATAAATCTGATTCTATTTCAACTAGTTTTTTACATACTAGGAAGTATACCTAATTGTGAAATAATATAGTTGTGGAAAGAAAGAGTGTCGAACACATAGGGAACGGTAGCTAATATTTTGGATCTATATGCTCAAGAATCATTTTAGAATAATGTTTACCAATAACATATGATCCTATATGGTCACACATTTAGCAAGTTTGGCACATACTGAATATTTATTATTGATATTATTATTAATAAATATAATCGACTCTTGTATTTGATTTGGGAAAAATAATGTGACTGGAGGTTATAACTAGCTATTATATCATATTGTATGATATTAACATGTCATGTACAAGTGTTTGGGTATATTGGATATCACTAGACATTACCATGTACATAAGTTGCTTATGGAATAGTTTAAGACACTCCTTGAATCCTCTTGGAGTACTTTCGGCTGAACCATATCATAGGGATGGGTTGTTGATTGTTTTTCTTCCTACTTAATGCACCATGACTCTAGTTGTTTATCACTTCTCATTTAATGAAAGTATGGGTGTAGATCACCATTGTGACTATTTAATGGTTGCATGGGGTTCGCATTTGAGGTTACAATTTCCCTTGTTTTCTCTAGTAAAACCATAGCCTCCTCTGTATCTCTCTCTTGCTCACTTTTGAAAACTAGTTGCAATTGTTGGTGGTGAAGACATTCTGATCCTTAAATACGTAATTGTTTTAATTACTTAAAGTCTTAATAAATTATAAATACAAAAGGGAACTAGTTAGCATTCTGTTGTGCCTTACTATTGTTGGTGGATACTTGTAGAGAAGATCAAGTTGTATTTTGTTGCTATTTACTTCAATTCCCCAAATGTCAAGTTGTATCAAAGTCTTCAAATGTTGTCATCTAAATATCCTAAGAGTTATAATCTTTTTAGTTCATGTAAATGAATCTTAGGTCATTTTATTTAAAATGATCATAAAATAATAGTTATTTTGAAATCGCTTACGTTGCCGCTTAAAATTGTGTTATATAAAAAGGTGTTTTTACCTTCCCAAAACTCATAAGAGGTATCAGAGCCTCTTTTACATGTTAGAAAGATGAAATATCATGTTTAATAACCATTGGTTTTTGTAAAATATGTTTGGTATTTCTTTTGGAAAAGAAATGACCAAATATAATTTGTTTGCTAACTTGTAGTTTTATAATTACTATTTTTATGCAACTAATTTTTTCATGCATTTGGGATTGTATTAAGTTTCCTTAGAAAAAAAGCATTTGTTTGTATATTTCATATGATATTTGTATGTGTAAACAATATATATTGTGTTTGGTTGATGTTTATTTATTATTAACATGTAATAGATAAATATGTATTTTTCATTCTTTTTTATTTTGTATAATAAATTTGTTAGACTAGTTTTGTTCTTTTTAGCTAATGTAACAAGATGCCGAAAGTATCATCTTTGGAAGATCATTATAGGCCTTAACCATTTGAGACTATAATCTTGGAACTTCTACTCATGGTTTCAGGCTTATTTGTAGTCATAATGGTTTAAGTGTCTTGTTATCACAACATATTATGCCTTGAAGTTCTTTTTGCAAGAAATAATTGTTTTGACAAGTATGCGCTTAAAGACCTTTTGAGGTTTCCCTTAAGTCCTCTAGAAAAGACTTAATAATTCTTATGTTGGTTCATGAAAATATTACTAGTATATGACTTGGTTTATATATGTTTGAAACATGTTTGTGATGTTTTTTATGCCTATAATATTATGTTATGTATATAAAGATGGGTTTTAAATGCTAAATAACATTTTGTCATAAATTAACATCACTTGGAGTTTGAGTATTTAATAATTGAATTTTAACGTATGACATTTATAAGTGAGTTTCTTTTATTATAAGTATTTGAAATTGTTTAAAACTGAATTTTGTTAAAAATAATTTTATTGTAAAACTCTTAATAACCAACTATGAAATATTTAAAATGGTTTAAAATGTTTATTAACCTTAATCTAAATGTCATGTCTTTTGTAATAAATCAGAGTTTTATTAAAAAGACTAAAATTAGATTTTTAAAAGTATAACATTAAACAGTAATATTATATATTATTTTTAAGTCAAGACTTTATATATGATATAATTTTTTTAAAATTAACGTAACATTTTTATTATATGTTTTATGCATGCTAAATGATATTTAAGACATAATTATTATTACCTTGGTTTTCGATTCTCAAAATATGATTTTTTTTAACATAAGATGTATAAAATGACTTTATAAAGAAAAATGAGTTTTATTCTACAAATTAATAATGTCAAAAGATTTTGATTATTCAAAGGAAATTTAAATATATGGTTTTAAAACTTACCCAAAACTCCAAGTGTTAACTACAAAATGAAGTTTTACTAAAAATTCTAATCAGTTATTAAAGCATTCAATGACTAACATTAAATATAAGATATTAGTTTATAATTCATCATGGTGAATAGTTAATAAAAACAAGTTTTATTCGGAACCTAAAGAACCTTATATAATAACTATGTTTTAACAAAAGGTATAATGAATTGTTTGATGGATTCAATATCCGTAAGCCCTTGTTTTTAATAATCATACTTGTAGAACATAAACAAAACCTTTTCTTGAAAATACAAGTGTAAGCCTTCCCTATTAAAGAACACTCACTGTTCATTTGTATGGTTATTGTGGACGATGGGTCACTTAATCACTTGGATTTTATCATATGATGGTGGGGTGGTTTTCAGATTTATTGGTGTGATAAAGGTCACCTAACCACTAGTAAGATGTTGATGCTACATGATTTTTAAAAAGGTAGACTTGATTGAGAATCTTATGTGATAAAGTTCACCTAAACACGAGATGCCCAATGCATAGATGGGATCAAACATGCCAAGAAAAACAATAGTTGTTTGGGATCACATTATTTTAGGAATTAGATTTGATGAAATTGTTAAATATATATGTTTTCGTTAAATTGATATTTTTATTGGTAAGACATACGTAATCAAATGATATTTGATTCAATCTAATCTATGTCATTATCATCCTGACTATATAAATAAGAAACACATATACTAACTACAAAAGATGAAATTTTGAAGGAAAATCATTCTTATTCATTTGATATATGTAAATCCTATTTATATGGAAAGGTGATTCACAAGTGTCTTTTTATAAAGGTATTGAACGAACAAAAGGCTTGTTAAAGAATTATACACAATGATGATTGATGTATTTACTCTTTTCAATCCTATGAATAGATATGGTGATAGATAGTTAACCAATTTCAATGAAGAATTTCATTTGTAATTATTGAAACTTTTGAAATTGCTCAAACTGTTTCATAGTGAAGTTGAAATACAACTTAATGAGGCTATCATAAAACTATCATTCTCATAAATAAAAACGAGTTTTTAAACAAAGTCTTCTTTGAACATCTTAGGAGTTGTGGAATCGGTTAACAACTCATTAAACCAAGAACACTCACTCACCATTTGTATTGTTCTTACGGGTTTGGTCACCCAACCACATGGATTTTTTCTTACAATGTTAGAGGTACTGTTCTTATAGACAGTAGTGAATGTCTAGCATTATTTTACCGCTCCTAGAAACTTATGACTTATTTCCATTCTATTAATATCTAATTCCCAAAAGATCAATGCTTCAAATGATATATAAGGTGAGTTTATCAATTATCCCTTTGTTATAGACATCATGTTAATTTTTGCTATAATGTTTAAATGATATATAAGGTAAGTTTATCAATTATCGCACTTTAGCTAATTGTTGCTATAATGTTACAATACCCAAATACTAAATCCAAATGAAGATCTCATTTCTAGTATAATAATGGCATATAGCTAAAGTGCGACCACTCATAGTTAGCTTAAAAGGAAATACTTTATTAATGGGTCCAACTAAAATTAATTTGTGTGAATTCTATGAATACTATGATCTCTATTTTTGACATTACTCTAAGTCTAGTTAAGTATCATGGAGAATATGATTGGTGTTCATTCATGACACACAGTCTATTAGCTTGATTAAGTATACTCTCAAAATCACAAAGATTTCGATATGATCCTTGAATGGCAGAAATCAACATACTTTTTTCAATGAACTCATATATCCAATCATATTTGATTTCAACTTCAAAAGTTGTATATTCTTGTTTTGTAGTAGATTTTGTTATTATGGTTTGCTTGGACCTCACTCTAACTAAGCTTACTCTTCATACCATAATGAAGTTATGATCCAGTTATAATTCATAATTATCTATATTGGTTTAGAAATCAGAATCCCATGTAGCTCTTTACATGTAGATTTTATTCCAAACTAATTACCTCATTTACATTCTCTTAGTTCTTCTAAAGCATTGTTAGAAATTCCTTATAGTTATCTGATGCGTTAACTATGTATTAAATTTGCATCTTATGATATGTTAACAACATGATCATATACTAGGTTTTATGCATAATATGGCATAAATTATGGAGTCTTTTGCCAAGAAAATAAAATATGAATCATTCTAGCTAGTTCAGCCCTATGAGCTAGATTTTTTTTAAGGATGGATCAAACTTAGTGCCATGTGATAATGCCAAGATTCCTTCAAAGGGATCTTCTATCTCGATGTCATTCAAGATATTATAAATATATGCTTAAATATATAAAACTTTTAACATTCATCTTCATATATTTCTATAGATTTTATATTCTAAGAATGTATATGTTCATTCCTAAGTCTTTCATTTTAGAAATACTTTATGGGTCAATGTGAAATAACCTTGCATAGTCATCATGTTACTTCAGATGATTAAGTATGTCTCACTCAGACCAGATTAGGAATATCACTATGTTCCCACTAGTTATTAGTAAACACATATGTTCTTGTCATTTTGGTATAAAAATATACCTTATATCTTTATATTAAAATGGCTATTCAAACCTTGAGATGTTTTGCTTTATATCCACAAGTGCATGTTAAGCATTACAATTTTTTTTACGATAACATGGATTAAGAAGACCTCTGAGCTAAGCTTTATAGATATCTTCTAGTAGATGTCTATTAAGAAAAGCGATCTTTCTTGAAATCTATTTCCTATATCTCATATTAGGAATATGAAGTTATGGTAAATAATATCCTTGTTAATCTAATCATAACTAGTTGTGAAAAGGTTTTATCATAGTCAATGTCATGTGTATGAGAATAATATTTGATAACAAGTCTTGCATAATGTGTGTTGATATCCACGCATGCATTCTTTCTAAAAGAATATCTTACTCCTTCTAACCATACTATATAAAGGAAGATTAATGAAGCCCATAATTGATTGTTACACATGGATTACATCTCAATGTTCATGACTCTGAGTTATTTATCAAATTCAAGTTTTGATATAAGATCTTGGTAGTTGATAGATTCACCAGAAACTATAAAGAAGAAATCATCAATGAGAGATTACATATTTCCCAAGTCAAAGATGATTTCTATCATTAATGTGAACAATTTGTGTTTGTGAATAGATATTATTCAAGTTCTGCAAATCCTTTTTGAAACTAGTTCCAAAAAGTGCTACATCATGCTACGGTTCTTGAGCTTCTTCAAGTTCCATATGGATCTCACTTGTTTTGTCACTATAAGCTTGCTTTCTACTAACTCGTCATTCAGAAGAATAAGATAACTTATTATTTGTGACTTTGCATATAATAACCTAAATTCCCTTTTAGAATATTCTACATATATGTATTTTGGTAGTTTTTGTATATAATATACAATTAATAGTGATTAAGGTATAATCCCAAGAGCACAAACTAATATAATTTGTACCAATTAGAAAGTAAACTTTATTCTTAAGGTCTAATTCAACATTTATTATAACTTAAAGCTTTAGGTGGTGTTACTAGATTGTATCTCAACTTCATGTTTGAAACTTCAACAAGGTTTCACAATTATGATTTACCATGTAAATATCCTTATAAAAACTATAGTTTTTCATAATGTTGAAATAGTATCTTGCATTAAATCTGAGACATTCATTAGAAAAGGAGTCATACATCACAGTATATACTTCCTTAATTATTATTTCCTCTACAGATTAGTGAAAATATGATAAGAAATCCTTTATATATAAATAGGATTCACATATTTCAAATAAACTATATTATTTTCCTTAAAAGATCCCTTTATTGAAGTTTGAGTATGTGCATTTCATTTATATAATATAGATAACAATGTCATAGATAATTTTGAGTAAAAAACATTTAAGTGCAAAGTACTTTCATATAGAACTTAATTTTATTTATTACAATTTTTATATTTATTTTATAATACTATTAAGAGATCTAACCTCATAAATAGAAGCTAATTATTTAAGAATGAGTATTTTCTTTATAAAAAGCGATCAAGTAAATAAATTAACAAAGACATATATATATATATATATATATATATATATATATATATATATATATATATATATACATGCTAAATTTAAAACATACGTTGTTTTATATTACAAGTAATTTATGTTAGAAGTGTAAATAATGAACTAAACTCTTCCAGACTTTCTTTTCAAGTAAGAGAAGAAAATTCTATTTTAGTATTCTATTTTTCCACAGAAGAAACAAGATTCATTTGTGTAGGCCTTCTTTGATTTATTGGGCTTAAAGATGTTCTAACCATAAAACATAGGCTTCTTAGATCACACAAGGTGACTTCTTTTAGCCTTGCATTGTTCAATTGTTTGAACAAGTTTAAAACAAATATAATTTTATTTATTGTAATATTTCTTAACATGTTATATCATATATATATATATATATATATATATATATATATATATATATATATATATATATATATATTATCCTAGACTTACTGGAAGTCAGGAATCACTACTCCTAGGTATCTTGTTTAGGTTTATTGCTCAAAATAAGTTGTTTAGGTTAGGATCTTTAAGTGTATATAATTTCACATATATTACGAGATTGTCTCTCAAGAAATTAACTCATTCATTGAAGTTGTATCAATTGAATGTTATTTTTTTCTCAAGTTATTTAAAGAAAATTACTATTTTTAATATTTAATCTGTAATAATTAATACACTTTTTAGTTTCCAAAAACATTAATTATCAAAGTCTAAGATCCAAGTTGCAAAACAAATAAATGGTTTGGTATCCTTTATCTCATCCATTTGAATTCAACTCGGTAGATATGGACTATAAATTATATCTTACTATATTTGTCACACCCCAAAAACCATGAACGGTGGAAACGTTCAGGGGTGTAGGACGTCATGTACAGTATCACAACAATATAAAGTAGTAAACAAGCAACAACATCATCCATTGCATTAAAAGTAAAGATTTAATGCATGTGTGTTCTTTAATAGTAATAAGACACCAAAATATGTAATAGAAATAAAAGACGAGTCTTGTCTGTGCTTCATCTTGTCAAAACCTAGCCATCGTACTTGTCTACTGGTGACCCGAGAATACAAGTTATTTTGAAAGAGTAGATCAGCATAAAATTGGTGAATTCATAAGTATTTAAGTGTCATTATTTTGTTTTGGAAAGCTGTTATGAATGCCATGTAAATATTTGAATGAACATTTGATATAAGTATGAAAACCCTAGAAAATCCCATATTTCCTACTAGTATAAAAGTAGTCTTCTACCAAGACTCGAATGTTTTGAAAGTAATAAAAATGGTTTTTCCCCTGTATGACTACTATTAACAATATATAGTCTACCTCATCGTTTATGTGAATGTATTACAAAATAAAGGTAATAGGGAAAATATACATGTATAAGTATTATCCTTTTGTATTAGGATAACGACGACATCGCGACTGCCGAAAAGTATTAACCTTGAACGTCCGTAGATGTTTATTATCCTCTGCAGCTAACAGCAGGGTGTAGGAATGGTTAGTCCCATAAAGGTACTTCTAGTATAAGTATTAACCGTAGGCATCCGAATATGTTCATTACCTCTGTTGCTAACAGGTGGGTGTTGGAATGGTTAGTCCCGTATGATATCCTTTTGTACTAGGATACACAGAATTAAACTACACATATGATATGTAATAGTATCTCATCATATAGCGTCAAGGTACAAGTATCCATCTAAGTGTATCTCTTCATATAGCATTTAGTATACACTCATGAATGAACTGACTCTGGTGTAATTCTTTGTAATAGGAATAATATTTTGTATCCCCTAACTATCCCTATAATAGTGTATTGGAAGGTAATTGATGTCCAAGAAGGTTTATACACCCTTGCTACACAAGAGTGTGGAAATTGAATGAAGGATGAAAACTATCATATCAATACATATATATATATATATATATATATATATATATATATATATATATATATATATATATATATATAAGAACATAAGTGTATAGATATAGTTTTGATCAAGAATACAAAAATGGTTTTGTAAGACATTTAAGAGTTTTGAACAATAAATAACAATAAATTGATGTAATTTTAATAAACATTTCAAAAGTAATTCATTTAATAACAAAGTACTTTTTAGATAGAAAGCCATTTCATACGTCACATTTTGAAACATGTGAACTCAGTTGAATTAAAACACCGTTATGAATCACATATGATTGATTCTATAGTATGTTGTTTTCTACTTTTATTCCCCCCACCCCATTAAAGCATTTAAAATCATTTAAAACATTTGATTAAGGGGTATAAACTCACCTGTGGATGGTGGTTTGGATGAACTGAATGATGTAGGAAAGCTAGGTGACAATTGAAGACTTGTTCACATCCAATGATCCTAGTTAACACATGATCACACATATATGTATTCAGTTAGACTTTAAACCACTAATTGACAAAGTTAAGACATCCTAAGGCATGTAAATCACTTTATATAAGTGCTACAAGTCATAAGGATTGCACCTAAGTGTTAAAGGACCTTTCTATTGTGTTTGGGGCTCAAGGGTAAACTCCTTTTGAGTTTACGATTTTAATGACCTTGAACTAATGAGTTTACGGTCGTAAACTCAATAGTTTACGGTCATAAACTCAAGAGTTTACAGTCATAAACTCCTCACTTTTTTACCATAAGTTGTTTTGAGGTTTTGCAAGTCCGCTGAAGCATTTCTACTTGATGGTTAGGCCTTTGGAAGAGATTAGGGCATCATTACACTCCTTTGAGGAGTTTACGGTCCCAAGGCCATTTCCATTTGGGTTTATTACCGTAAACCCATATGGAAAGTGGAATTTTCATGTTTTCAAGTCCTTATCTCAACAATGAATGGAACCATGTTAGTCACTAAGGCATAGGAATGAAATAAGGGCCACTTATTCTCACTTTGGGGTGTTTACGGTTTTGGGAGCTTCGCAAACCATAAACACATATAAATGGGAGACTCTTGTGCTTTTTGTGTGATAAACTGTTCAAGCAAGGATTTAGACTTGTCCCTAAGGCTTGTGAATGGACTAAGGCACCTTAAGATACACTTTTGGCCCTTAAAGAAGGGTTTACGGTTCAAGGGGTTCTTGAACTGTAAACACCTTTGATCATGGTGTTTCCTTGAGTTTCTTTGACGTATAGAAGTATAACAAGCCTTACAATACACTAGGGTAGGAATACTTACTAGTTGGAAGCTTGAAAAGGCGCTAAGGGCCCAAAAACACTAGTGTGTGTTCTTGGTGTTTTTGGAAATCTAATCAAAACACAACAATGGATGGATGGAAAATGTGTAATCACTAGTTGTTATGTTATATCAACTAATCAATTTGAGAAATACTTACGCTTTCGGGAAATCGGGCGAAAACCGGGATGATACTTGAGAGTGTTTGGAGTTTACTCTTGAGGTTGCAAATGAGAGGTGAGTGTTTTGGGGAGTAAACTCATGCTTAAGCATGAGTTTACAGTTTTTAGTGTAATTTGAGGCCCAAACATAAAAGTTTGGCCGTGAACTTCTAAGCTACGTGGTATTCGCGGTTTTGAAATTTCAAGACTCGAGACAGCATATCCTTTCACCCGTTCGTTTAAAGAATAATTATTATAATAGTCAAACTAACTTTAAATTTGTTAAAAACAAATAGAAATGAAATTGACTTATAATATGAAGTGATTGACTTTTAGGGTTTGACCGAATGAAAATTTCGGGTTATCACATCATCCCGCCGTTAAAGGGAATTTCGTCCCGAAATTAAAGTCTAAGAAAATAAAGTATTTACCGTTAACTAAGCGAATGGATGAGGATATTTTAGTTTCATCTAATCCTCTCGCTCCCAAGTGAATTTAGGTCCCCGCTTGGCGTTCCAGCGAACCTTCACTATTGGGATACGACTTTGTTTCGTTTGCTTGACCTCTCGGTCCATGATCTCTATTGGTTCCTCCAAGAAGTTGAGGCTGTCATTGATCTCGATCTCGTCTAGTGGAATAACAAGAGTCTCGTTGGATAGACACTTTTTCAAGTTCGATACGTGGAAGGTGGAATGTATGTTACTAAGTTCGCGCGGTAGTTTGAGTTTGTAAGCTACTGGGCCGATTCGGGAAAGAATCTCGAAAGGCCCTATGTATCTTGGATTGAGCTTCCCACGCTTTCTGAAGCGTATCAAGCCATTCCAGGGTGAGACCTTCACTAGAACACGGTCGCTGACCTGGAATTCCAATGGTTTCCTTCGCTTGTCAGCGTAGCTTTTCTATCGGTCTCTAAAGGCTTTCAAACGTTCACGAATTTGAACGATCTTCTCTGTCATTTCCCGAATGATATCCGGACCTGTGAGAGTGCTTTCGGGAACTGATCCCTAAGATAACTGGGTATCACCCACTTCAGCCCAACATAGAGGGGATCTGTACTTTCGGCCATATAGGGCTTCGAAAGGAGCTTCCTTAGATAATTGTTGTTGTAGGAAAATTTGAAAAGGGGTAAATGAGTATCCCAAGATTTTCCAAAGTCAATCACACAGGCTCGCAACATATCTTCTAATGTTTGGATAGTTCTCTCACTTTGTCCGTCGTTCTGTGGATGGTAGGCTGTACTCATGTCCAACCTAGTTCCTAGGGAACATTGTAACGACTGCCAGAATGTAACAACGCAAATTTTCAAATAAAATTTTCATTTAAAACAAAGTGATTTCATTCAACCAATAGTATTTATTTCATGTTTCATATCAAATACAAATATAAAATCCCCAAGATCTCAATTAGCAGCAGTGTGTATGCATCATGCCGGCGCCTTCCCACGGTCCTCGCTAGTACCTGAAACACATACATAACAACTTGTAAGCATAAATGCTTAGTGAGTTCCCCAGTATACCACTACACATATACGCCTTTCCAGGCCCGAACCTTACGGTCCACAGTACAACGCCTTCCGGCCCATGAGATAATCGCCTTCCGGCCCATAATATTTTGCCTTCCGGCCCATAACATATTGCCTTCCGGCCTGTAACATATTGCCTTCCGGCCCGTAACATATTGCCTTCCGGCCCGTAACATATTGCCTTCCGGCCCGTACCACATTGCCTTCCGGCCCATAAACATATGCAACACATAGTACAATTACTTAAACACATTTAGCACATATATCATATATCATACCTGACCTTTCTGTCACATAATACTTTGCCTTCCGGCCCATAGAACATACATAGCATGCATAGCAACTACCTTTTCAATTATAGCATATATATAACACATAACATTTTCGACCTTCCGGTCACACATAGATACCCTTCCGGGTACAGTATAGTGAGAAGACTCACCTCGTAGTATGTAAACTATAAACTCTTGAAACCACCCGCACTCGATCCGCCGATCTGCAGTCTCCCTATAATACCATATACCCCTTATTAATAATCTTATCAAACAAGACAACTGACCCTACGAAATTACATGCAGGTCAACTCTGGTCAGCGGTCAACTTGACCGGACTCATCGAGTGCAAGGGCGACTCGACGAGTCTAGACGTCCTCCCCAACTTCCCTGTTGTTCCCCTTTCTACTCGTCGAGTATCCCTCCTGACTCGACGAGATCCTCGTGGAAGAATCGCGGGGCCACCCCGACTCCACTCGCCGAGTCTGAAGAACAACTCGACGAGTTCCAATGAATCCTCAAGCTACTCGCCGAGTCTGAAGAACAACTCAGCGAGTCCCAGTAAATCTTCAAGCTACTCGCCGAGTCTGATCATTGGACTCGGCGAGTCCATGCCATGCAGTCAATCTTCTGCCTCCTGAAATACGCATGGTCCCGAGACATGCAATCATGGGACTTTCTGGACCTCTAAGCATCCTATTACTGGGGTATAAACGATTGGGTAACAACATAATAATCTATCTAATCCCCAAATGGGTCTCATAAACCCTAGATTCGTGTACACCACCAAAACAACAGAAATGGTCCGAGTATTACCTGAAAAACGTGTTCTTTGCGTCCCCAACCTTCATAACTCAATCCTCTTGATCTTCCTTTGACCAAAACCTTGCCTCTTCTTGCCTAACAATCTCCTCAAGGTCCTAATAGCCTTCCCTTCTCCTCTAGTCGTCCACAGATGCTTAGGTTCTTCACAATCGGCCAAAAAACGTACAATGACGGCCTAAGAGGCATTATATACGTTCCAGACTAAACGGCTAGGGTTTCTGCTGAACAGCGTCGACTCGCCGAGTCCATATCTGGACTCGTCGAGTCCAGTCGCGCATCCGCGACCAAGCCTGTGGTCCTACTGGGCGAGTCAGGTACCAACTCGCCGAGTCCCTTCCTAAAATGTCCCAAAAATAGTTTTAAAACAATACCTGAAATTTCGGGCTGTTACACAGAACCTAGAACTGAATCTACTATCTCTGTCTGAGATAATGGATATGGGAACACTGTGCAGTCGTACAATCTTCCTAATATAGGTTCTCGTAAGTTTCTCCATTTTGTCAGTTTCTTTGATGGGTAGGAAGTATGTAGACTTGGTCAATCTGTCGACGATGACCCATATGGTATCACGTCCACCCGTTGTCTTGGGCAACTTGGTTATGAAGTCCATCGTGATCCACTCCCACTTCCATTCTGGTATCTCCGGTTGCTGTAGAAGATTGGAGGGTATCTGGTATTCGACCTTTACCTTCGCGTAAGTAAGGCATTTACTTATGAAGGTAGTAATATCTGCTTTCATTTTAGACCACCAGTATAACTTTTTAAGATCCAGATACATCTTATCTCAACCTGGGTGGACGAAATCATGAGTGTTGTGTGCCTCGGTCATGACCAAGTCTCTGAAGCCACCGTGTTTCGGTGTCCAGATCCGATCCATGAGGTATAAGGCTCCGCCACCCTTGACTTCCAAATTCTTATCCATCCCTCTTAGGGATTCACCTGCCACATTTTCAGGTTTCAAAGCATCAAGCTGAGCCTCCTTAATTTGCGTGGACAAGTGTGAATGGATAGTTAGAGTCAAGGATTTGACTCTACGACCAGAGTATTCCTTCCGACTTAGGGCGTCGCTACTACATTGGGTTTACTCGGATGATAACGAATTTTGCACTCGTAATCACTGAGTAGCGCGACCCACCGTCGTTTTCTCATGTTGAGCTCCTTCTGGTCGAAAATGTGTTGAAGAGTTTTGTGGTCTGTAAAGATCGTGCTTTTTGTACCATACAGGTAGTGTCTCCAGATATTCAGAGCAAACACAACTGCTCCTAGTTCAAGATCGTGGTTGGTGTAGTTAACCTCATGTGTCTTCAGCTGTCTCGAGGCATAGGCGATGACTTTACCTCACTGCATCAGAGCACATCAGAGTCCTTGATTTGATGCATCGCAATAGACAACGAAGTCTTCTATTCCTTCGGGGAGGGATAATATTGGTGCGGTGCACAAGGCTCGCTTGAGCGTTTGAAATGCTTTCTCCTGTTTCTCTTCCCAGTCAAAGGCCACACCCTTCTGGGTTAATGTCGTAAGAGGTTTTTCTATGCGGGAGAAGTTCTGAAGTAACCTGCGATAGTAGATATCGAGACCTAGAAATTGACGAATTTCTGTAGTCGTCTTCGGTGCTGACCAATTCTCAATGGCCTTGATTTTGGAAGGGTCCACGTGTATTCCTTCTTCGCTAACAACGTGGCCCAAGAATTCGACTCGTCGGATCCAAAATTCGCACTTAGAGAACTTCGCATAGAGATTATCCGATCGTAATGTTTCTAAGACTTAGCAGAGATGTTTACTATGTTCCTCCTTACTTCGAGAGTAGATGAGTATGTCATCAATGAAGACAATGATGAACCGATCTAAGTAACGACGACACATCCTATTCATCAGATCCATGAATATTGCGGGTGTGTTAGTTAATCCGAATGTCATCACTACAAACTCGTAGTGTCCATAACGAGTTCGAAAGGCTGTCTTAGGAACATCTTCCTCTAGCACTCGTAGTTTGTGATATTCGGATCATAGATCTATCATCGTTAAGTAGTTGGCTCCTTGAAGTTGATCAAATAAATCATCAGTGCAGGACAAAGGATGACGATTTTTAATGGCAAGTTTGTTGAGTTCCCTGTAGTCGATGCACATGCGAAACGATCCATTTTTCTTCTTGACGAACAAGAACGGTGCTCCCCATGGTGAGAAGCTTGGCCTAATAAATCCCTTCTTGAGAAGTTTGTTAAGTTGACTGGAAAGTTCCTGCATCTCTATCGGTGCCAGACGATAAGGTGATTTGGCTACTGGAGTAGCCCCTAGCACTAAGTCGATTCTGAACTCGACTTGGCGTTGTGGTGGTAATCCTGGGAGTTCCTCTGGAAAGATGTCAGGAAAGTCGGGTACTTCTGGGATGTTCTAAATGTCTTTCATTTCTTGACTCGTATCGACGACGTGTGCGAGGAATGCATGATATTCCTTTTGTAAGCATTTCTGGGCTTGGATGCACGAAATGATGCGAAGGTTTGTACTTGGTTTGTCGCCATAGATAATTAAGGTTTCATTGTTAGGAAGGTTAAGACGAACTGCTTTCTCAAGGCACATGATGTCGGCGTGAAGAAGACTCAACAAATCCATGCCGATGATAACGTCGAAACATTTAATTGGGACCGGCATGAGGTCTATCTTGAAAGTATGGCCATCCAAAGTTAGAGTACAACCTACGTATATGCAGTTAGTACTTTCCGTTTTTCCGTTTTCCATCTCTACAATGAATGATTTATCTAAGGCATGAGGTTTTTGTTTAAGTAGGTGTGAAAATTTATGGCTTACAAAACTCTTCTTCGCTCCACTGTCGAAAAGTATGCAAGCATATGAGTTATCTAGTAGAAACGTACCAGTAACTATCATAGGATCAGCTACTGCTTCCTTGTGGCCTATGGCCATTACTCTTCCTACTCCGCCAGCCATCCTCGCCTTAGGGCAGTTCCTCTTGTAGTGGCCTACCTTGCGACAACCGTAGCAAGCTTGGCCCACACCGGCGTTAGGAACTTGGGTGGTCAAAGCAGCTGGAACCTTGTAGAAACGGATTGTATGCCCCTTCCTATTGCAGTTAGAGAACTGTATTTCCTGGCAAGGTCTATGGTGGTTGAAGTTGCATTTGTTGCACTTCGGAAGGGTTCCAGCATAAGTTTTTGCTGGTATAGGATTTGCAGGGACAACAGGGGTTACCGTGGCAACATTGATCGCCACAAGTTGTTGTCTCCTTGAGGATTCTTGCGAAGCCCCTCTTTTTCTCTTGTTCCACCCCTTTTTCTTGTTGTCGTCATTGTTTCCCTTTTGTGGCTGGGGTGTAGGGATTTTTTGGTTCTCATGTTTCCCGTGATCTATGAGAGATTGTGCCAGCTCCTTGGCGCTGTCAAAAGTGACAGGCTTGGAAGCTAACACACTTGATTGGATCTGGGGCGACAATCCCCATATATATATCTCTCTATTTTCTTGCTCTCGAGAGCAACCATATCAGTCAATAGAATTGCCAGATCGCAGAATCAATTTGTATAGGTTGATACGTCGAAACCAACCATTTCCAGACCCTAGAGTTCCTGTTCGAGTTTTTGTATTTCCCCTTGAGGATAGTACTCTCTCATCAGCATGGCTTTCAAGTTTTCCCAGCTGATAGAGTTTGCCACCACTATAGTCAGAGACTGAACATGGCCATTCCACTACGTTAGTTCTTTGTCAGAGAAGGTACAAGTAGCAAACTTGACCTTGTTGCCCTCCGGGCAAGTGCAGATTTCAAAGACCACTTCCGTCTTCTCAATCCATTGCCTTAAGACCATAACCCCACCAGTTCCATTGAAGTTTCGGGTTTTGGAATTTGTGAAGTCCTTGTAGGTGCATTCCCGAGGATGCCCATGGCTCTCGCCGTGGTTGGAGGGATGTGCACCTGTTCCCGACCCACTAGGGGCAGGAGTATTGATGGTTGACACAACAGTTGCTACGACTGTTGTGAATGCTGCCTAGAACATAGTGGCATCGAAAAGAGGAGGTGGTTGAGGAGGTTGAGGTGATAGAGGAGGTGGTGGTATCGGTGTTTCGTTATTTGGGTTACGCCTGGGATTCCTGCGTGGCGGCATCTTTTAAGTATACGTTTAAAAAGATGACAACATTGATAAGAATAATCGAATAATGAGAGTGACTCATGGACTAACCCTCCATAGTCAAACAACACAATGAATAGTATGATTCAATGAAGATGCTAGCATATGGATAATAATTTCCCTATGATTAGATATCTGTCAATAATACTGGGATTACAGATGTAACAAGTTCAGGAAAAATGGCCTAGAAGTAGGCCTTACATCAACCAAGATACGGAAATTTTGATAGAACTATCACTAGATGAAAACCTAACAGGTCTAAGATTTACAAAGATAGGAAATTAGACCAAAGTTTTTACATAAACTAGGTTATATCCAAAAGATGATTCGATGAGATTCTATCGGCGACAAGAACCGCTAGCATGAGTTCTTGATCCTGACAGTAGGCGTTCTATGTCCCTTATACGCCTGTCAGCTCTTGCTTGCTGAGCTCGAACGTCCCTAACTTCAGCTTGGGTTTCCGTAAGTTCTCTCTGTAGAGCTGCATTGCAAACCAAAGTCCTTTCCTGAGCAGACTCTAGTTGGTGAATGCAGACAGTGTTAACGCCAGAGTTGGCGTTAATCTCTAAGACTCGATTGATAGTTCATTGACTCAGTGTCGTGTTTCGAGAAATCCTACGAACCATGATGGGTAGGACCCTGTCAGTAGAACCTCCTTCAGTGAGGTTGTAGAAGCTTCTGTCTCCGTTGTAGGGGATAGGTTGACCATGTTCCTGACTCCATGTATTCAAGTTTGTGGCCCACAGAGGTGTGGGTCCTTGAAATGCGGGACGGGGGTTCAGGTTTGGGTTTTGAGCAGCTGGGGGTAGGTTCTTCCTCAGCATGGTGATCATCCAAAGGGATTGAGTGATCATCTTCTGGTTCTTCCTCTAGCCATACAGCGTTGCCTTCGTTTGGGAAGTACGGGTTACCATGATGAAATCCAGCCATTAAAATCTACGCGAGAAAAGGGATATAAGAATTAACTAACTAGACGAACTAATCAAGATAATTACAGTAAGACCAAATACCCCTATGGTATTTCTTTATGGTTATGTTGGTAAGTTTTTAGACTTGTTGCCCCATCACAACCATTCTTGGGCATATGCTAATCACTCCTTGGACCAACATAGTTGATCAGGCTATGCCACTCCCAACATTAACCATATATCCCCAGGCTCACTTGTGATATTCAACAATCGTAATACTTTTGTTCTTGTTGTTGTGACACCGATTTTAGTATGAATGCAGGCACGTATACTTACTTAAATATTTTATTATTTAAAAGTATAAACTCTTAGTCAGAGTGTTTTAATCCCAATGTATTTATAGTTAGTATATCTTTTATGGGTTGATATACTATATTCACTATAAACAATGCTCTGATACCAATCTGTCGCACCTCAAAAACCAAGAATGGCGGAAACGTTCAGGGGTGTAGGATGTCATGTACAATATCACAACAATTCAAACTAGTAAACAAGCAACAACATCATCCATTGCATTGAAAGTAAAGATTTAATACATGTGTGTTCTTTAATAGTACTAAGACACCAAAATATGTAATCAAAATAAAAGACGAGTCTTGTCTGTGCTCCGTCTTGTCAAAACCTAGTCATCGTACCTATCTACTGGTGACCTAAGAATACAAGTTATTTTGAGTAGATCAACATAAAGCTGGTGAATTCATAAGTATTTAAGTGTCATTATTCTGTTTTGGAAAGCTGTTATGAATGCCATGTAAATATTTGAATGAACATTTGATATATGTATGAAAACCCTATAAAATCCCATATTTCCTACTAGTATAAAAGTAGACTTCTACCAAGACTTGAATGTTTTGAAAGTAATAAAGATGGTTTTTCCCCTGTATGAATACTATTAACAATATATAGTCTACCTCATCGTTTATGTGAATGTATTACAAAATAAAGGTAATAGGGAAAATATAGCCATATAAGTATTATCCTTTTGTATTAGGCAGTGTTGTAAAAATCCCGATTAGGTCTCGATTAATCCCTAGGTGCTACTTGACTGATTAAAGAGCGCCCAACGATTAATCCATACATACAAAATGACTAAAACAATAGAACCCGATGAAATTCTAACACTTTGAAAAAGTTATATCTCAATATATAGAAACTATTTAAGGTATGATTAGTGTTGTAATTCTCATATTAACCTATTTTGTTATGATATTAGTGGTATTTATGAACTTTTATATGATATTAGTCATATTTAATTTTTTAAAATTTAACAAATTAGCAATTAATGGTCTCCGATTAATCCTCTGATTAATCTCCACCTAAACGATTAATCCCTTGACCCCAGTCCACCAACTAGCGAACGTCGAGCGACTTTTACAACCTTGGTATTAGGATAAATACGACATCGTGACTGTCGAAAAGTATTAACCTTGAACGTCCATAGATGTTTATTATCCTCTATAGCTAACAGCAGGGTGTAGGAATGGTTAGTCCCGTAAAGGTACTCCAATTATAAGTATTAACCGTAGGCATCCAAAGATGTTCATTACCTCTATTGCTAATAGGTGGGTGTCGAAATGGTTAGTCTTGTATGACATCCTTTTGTGCTAGGATAGATAGAATTAAACTACACATATGATATGTATTAGTATGTCATCATATAGCATCAAGGTACAAGTATCCATGTAAGTGTATCTATTCATATAGCATTTAGTATACACTCATGAATGAACTGACTCTGGTGTAATTCCTTGTAATAGGAATAATATTTTGTATCCCCTAACTATCCCTATAATAGTTTACTGGAAGGTAATTGATTTCCAAGAAGGTTTATACACCCTTGCTACACAAGAGTGTGGGAATTGAATGAAGGATGAAAATTATCATATCAATACATATATATTAGAACATAAGTGTATAGATATAGTTTTGATCAAGAATACGAAAATGGTTTTGTAAGACATTTAAGAGTTTTGAACAATAAATAACAATGAATTGATGTCATTTTAATAAACATTTCAAAAGTAATTCATTTGATAACAAAGTATTTTTAAGATAGAAAGCCATTTCATACGTCACATTTTGAAACATGTGAACTTAGTTGGATGAAAACACAGTTATGAATCACATATGATTGATTCTATAGTATGCTATTTTCTACTGGTATTCCCACCATTAAAGAATTTAAAATCATTAAAAACATTGATTAAGGGGTATGAATTCACCTGTAGATGGTGGTTTGGATGAACTGAATGATGTAGGAAAGCTAGGTGACAAGTGAAGACTTGTTCACACCCAATGATCCTAGTTAACATATGATCACTCATATATGTATTCAATTAGACTTTAAACCACTAATTAATAAAGTTAAGACACCCTCAGGCATGTAAAACAGTATATATAAGTGCTACAGGTCATAAGGATTGGACCTAAGTGTTAAAGGACCTTGCTATTGTGTTTGGGGTTCAAGGGTAAACTCCTTTGGAGTTTACGGTTTTAATGACCTTGACCTAATCAGTTTACAGTCTTAAACTCAAGATTTTACGGTCGTAAACTCCTCACTTTTTGACCATAAGTTGTTTTGAGGTTTTGCAAGTCCTCTGAAGCATTTCTACTTGATGGTTAGGCCTTTGGAAGAGATTAGGGCATCATTACACTCCTTTGAGGAGTTTACGGTCCCATGGCCATTTCCTTTTGGGTTTACTACCATAAACCCATATGGAAAGTGGTATTTTCATGTTTTCAAGTCCTTAGCTCAACAATGAATGGAACCATGTTAGTCACTAAGGCATAGGAATGAAATAAGGGCCACTTATTCTCACTTTGGGCTATTTATAGTTTTGGGAGCTTCCCAAACCGTAAACACATATGAATGGGATACTCTTGTGCTTTTTGTGTGATAAACTCATAAAGGAAGGATTTAGACTTGTCCCTAAGGCTTGTGAATGGACTAACTTACCTTAAGACACACTTTTGGCCCTTAAAGAATGGTCTACGGTTCAAGGGGTTCTTGAACCGTAAACACCTTTGATCTTGGTGTTTCCTTGAGTTTCTTTGATGTATAGAAGTATAACAAGCCTTACAATACACTAGGGTAGGAATACTTACTAGTTGGAAGCTTGAAAAGGTGCTAAGAGCCCAAGAACACTAGTGTGTGTTCTTGGTGTTTTTGGAAATCTAATCAAAACACAACAATGGATGGATGAAAAGATGTGTAATCACTAGTTGTTATGTTATATCAACTAATCAAGTCGAGAAATACTTACGTTTTCGGGAAATCAGGTGAAAACCCGAATGATACTTTAGAGTGTTTGGAGTTTACTATTGAGGTTGCAAATGAGAAGTGAGTGTTTTGGGGAGTAAACTCATGCTTAAGCATGAGTTTACGGTTTTTAGTGTAATTTTAGGCCCAAATATAAAAGTTTGGCCATGAACTTCTAAGCTACGTGGTATTCGCGGTTTTGAAATTTCAAGACTTGAGATGACATATCCTTTCACCCATTCGTTTAAAGAATAATTATTATAATAGTCAAACTAACTTTAAATTTGTTAAAAACAAATAGAAATGAAATTGACTTATAATATGAAGTGATTGACTTTTAGGGTTTGACCGAATGAAAATTTCGGGTTGTCACAATATAGTTCCTAGATTTATGAGATTAATAATAACAAATTAAATCATACATGTTTGATCCCATCCACGCCTCGTAACTCTCTTGCTTAGCTATCCTTAATCACGAACGATTTCCGATCAAATCATCCAATTTGAAAACTTTGTGTAATTGGCCTATAACTTGGTTATAGAAATCGTGAAGACACCCCTGCCATCAAAAGATAACACTGAGTAGTTAGGTATGTTGTATCCTACTAGTTCATACGAGAGATATGCGAGTGTTCTTCAAAAAGAATTGCATATATTTTAGGTTTGTAAGGGGCTATTTGATGTTTTTAACATTCTGGTTAAAAAATCATATTATTTCATGGTTATTGGATGCATCAAGTAAACCATGGTATACTCAAAAAAATCTTGTTTTATGTAAAGAAAATCACATTTTAACAATGCTCTTTTATAAAACTCGGTTTTCTAAAATTGACGCGATCAAATATTAATAACTAGTATCAAGTTCCACATTTGAGTGCTTTAGAACATGTAAACCTTTTAATAAAACTGACTTTTATAATTTAAGGTTTCGAGTTTGATAAGTTTATAAATCTCTATTTTAATCTTATATAATTTTAATCCTGAAATTTTATAGGTTACTAGTTTTAAATAAAGCTTGTTTGATTTAAAAACTATTTTAACATTTTATGTTAAAAGGTAAATTCATTAAAACAAAACTCACTTGTAATGTTTGTGTCACACCCCAAAACTGGAATGGCGGAAACGTTCTGGGGTGGATGACGTCATGTCAAGTATCACAACATATGTAGTATAGTAAATCAAAGTACAACAATCATTGCATTAATAGTAATAGTTTTACATGGTTTTCATTACAATACATCCAAGTAATACAATTAAATGTAATACGAACAACATGGTACTAAGCTATCTTCATCAACAGCTCTGGGGATGTACCTGTCTAATGCTGATATGAGAATACAAGTTAGTTGAAAAGCGATTATCAGCATTTTTACAAATGCTGGTGAGTTCATAAGTATTTAGTGTGTTTTTATTCAAATAACTTTAATAAAAGTGGTAGTTTTATAGTATCCATTAAATTAGTGACTTTCCAAAAAATCCTATATTTTCTTTACGAAAAGCAGCCTTCTACTAATACTGGACGGAATTATGTGGTAAGAAGTAGTTTTCCCCTAATCGCTATCATTATCAAAATACTGAATTTGATTATTAAAAAAAGCAAGAGAAATCAGGGAAATAACATATGCCTCAGCAGTGAGGACTGCTGACTAAGACAAAAAGGAATCATAGACTCCAAGAGAGTATCGAACGAACGAAACGCCTGGCTCAATCTAACAATAGGAGATACAGACCCCAGACTGTACCAAATGAAAGATACAGCTAGTAAGGTCTAAACAAAGAATACAGACCGCATACATTATCAAATGAAAGATACATCTAGCAAGGTCTAAAACAGAGAATACATACCGCAGATAGTATCAAATGAAAGATACAACTAGCAAGGTCTAAAAACAGTATGACTCTGAAAATGGGTTCCCATCATACAGTGTAAATTGCTGGTATAATACCATTACCTTCAGGCCATGAATTATAAGGCAACCTGGGATACTCGTAACCATACTAACCGACACTAGAGTACCTGATGCCCTACAAGCGTCTATAAATTATGATATTTGTCACCCCTTGGCTTGGTGGGCCGTGGACTGTAGCTAGTAGTAGTCAAGGTGCGGGGGTGTCAATCCCGTATAAATCTATACACACAATGTCCGCTCTCTCTACAGGAGACTCTGGTTACCAAGTAGACGACGGAGAAGGCAATGTCCCGAAGATGCATCCCAAATAGTGGGTAGTAGGTTTCATATGTAAGTGTTGAACTAGAGGTAGAGACTCATAACCAAACTGACTAGAGTAAACCTATATGTCTATGCACGTATACATAACAAAAGACTAATGAATCAAACGACCTTCGGACGGCCATCCGATCCCACCAGACCACATCTCAATGAAGAAAAGGAAATAGGGCGGACAAGCCTTCCTAAGTCCTTCAATCATTATTTATATGCACCTATACAAGTACAGACATACATCTAACTATGACTGAGTGTGTAACAAGTGGAAACGCATCGTGATGTATAACTGAGTCATGGTGTAAAAATGTATAGTGTGGAATAACTGAATCATAAAGTGTGAACGAATAGTGTGGAACAACTGAATCATAAAGTGTGAACGAATAGTGTGGAATAACTGAATCATAAAGTGTGAACGAATAGTGTGGAATAACAAAATCGTAAAGTGTAAACAAACAGTGTGGGATAATCGAATCGTGAAGTATAAGCGTTACCAAATATAAGTGTATCATAAAGTGGGAACGTTATCAAGTAGGAGTTTAAACTAAGTAAAAGCGAAGCAACGACATCTAACAAGCAAGAGTATACGACATGAAAGAGAACTATGATGAAAACCTTGGAAAAACCTTTATACTTAAGAAAGTCACAACTTGGTGTTCTTTGATAAAATAAGTTTGAAAACCTTTAGAAATTCTTTGGAACTTTCATAAACTAGTTTAAAATGAACTTTGATAAAACAATATAAGTAAGAGTTATGAGCAATTGAAAACATTTAGAAAAACCTTTATAGTATCCTACTCGGTAAAACAGTTTACAGCGTCGTAAATCCTTGTGCATGCAGGTTATCAATCACACGTGATTGATATGATAGCTAGCATGTTTAACTTGTATTCCCCCCTATAAAACATGTGAAACCATTAAAAGGTTCATTCAGGGGTATGAACTCACCTGATGTAAGTAGATCCGACGAAGGTACTGGTTGGGTGCTCGGTGTCAAGAAAGGACTTGGACACACTTAGAGACCTATTTAACATATGATAACATATTTTCACATACAATTAGTACATTTAATACTAATTAAACAAGTATTCACACTCTAAGGAGCGGAAAACACTTTGGTTAAGTGTTTGGGGTGTCCCGGGTAACATCTAAGGGTGTGAATGGTTTAGGAATGGAGTTTAATCTCCAAGAGTAAACTCACCTTATGGTGTTTACGGCCCTGGGACAACTCCCCATGAGTTTACAGCCGTAAACTCAGGGTGAGGGTGTTCTAGGATGCTTAAAGGTCTCATATCAATGGTGGAATTTTGCTAAGCCCAAATGTAAAGTGTATGGATGGATTTGAGGCACCTTTATGGACCAAATGGGAGTTTACGGCCCCAACCAAGGGAGTTTATGGCTGTAAGCTCCGAAGGACATCTTTCTTGGGTGTTTTAATGGCTTAAGTGATTGAGAATAATTCCTATGTATTTTTCCAAGTCAAATGGGGAGTTTAGGGCACCATTTGGGCACTTAATGGGAGTTTACGGCCCATGAACCACCTCTATGGGATTTCACGGCCATGAACTCCTATTCCCTTAGTTTTATTGAAGTTTAAGGCCCTTAACTTGTTGGTGGTCGATTCTAGAATTTAATCTAAGGCCATTGATGTGTTTAAGGGCATTTTTAACACACAAATATGAGTTTACTCCCCATGAAGAGGAGTTTACGGCCCAAGCAGGTTCTTGGGCATTAAACTCAAGTTTACTCTCCAAAAACTCTATCCAAGGTGTTCTAAGTCCGAATATGTAAGCCTAAAAGTCATATCTAAGCCTTAGGGGCAATTTGGAGGGGTTTTGGGGCTTAAAAACCCCATTAAATGGTGTTTACGGTCCAAGAGTGTTCTTGGGCCGTAAACACATCAATTTTGTCCCTATTTTATGTTTTAAACTCCAATTTGTAGGCTAGATAAGCTATATAACAAGTTAGGATAGGTGGGTTACTCGTTTGGGGCTCGAAACGGACGATTTTTTTGGGTTGAAACTAAGTTGTAGAGAGAGAGTATAGAGAGAGAGTGAAAAAGGGTGAAATGAAGTTTACTCTCCCTTATATAGGGGTTGGAGTTGGGGCTTAGTGGAAATCTACCTGATATTGCCGTTAAACGGGGCTTTTTGGTCGCACCCAATAAAACGGTCAAATTTTGACTTGGTTGTAACTAGACATTTTTAAGGGCATTTTCTGGGTGTTTCTAATTTGTTTCAACCCTTGCCAAGTCATTATAAAAGTTCCCATATAATTAACATCTTCCAAAAGGTTAACGGACAGTTAAATAGAACAAAGATTTTAACGGAAAAAAGGTTAAAACTGAAGGAATAGATTTCGGGTTGTCACAGTTTGTTTATGTTCAAATATTATTTTGCATTCGAAAAACTAATTTATCAAACATAACATAATAATAACAACATAAATATTAAACAACACAGACATATTAACAACATATGTGCATAAACCAACCAACTATTGACATTCTGTGGGTCATCATAAAATGTCAAGTACATTCCTAAAGGGACATTTAAAGGGGCTAAAAATCTTCTAGTAATGTTGTTGTAGAAGCTCCAACTTGAGAAAACACCCATTGCTTGCAAAAAGTTGAAAAGATTCTTGAAAGTAGTAATTCAACAACATGGAACACTTTTCAGAAATGTTTGCGGAAAGTGTTGCAATAGGTTCAACAGCTCCAAGAGAACTTGCCAACAGCAACACAACAGTTTTTAGAAATGTTGTCTTTTCCCCTGCACACTTCAAAAGTGCGAAAATTATCTTTAGATCTTCAAAAAATGGTTGCATCTTAATTTCTTATTAAATTTTTTTGTACAAATAAATTATTTCTAAAGACTCATCTATTACATATAAAAATAAATGAAGAAATCTAATTTATTTAATTATTACATACCATATGAATAAATAAATATAACAACCATATTTTCAACAAATCAACAGGAACAACAACAAAAAGTTCATTGGCTAGACTATGCACATCATACATATTTATATAATCAAAATTATATAAAACAACTCTTTGTTTTTCTTAGATAACTTTTATGAAAAAAAGATGAATGTAAATTTTTAGTCATAAAAAATTAAAATTATAAACATTTTAAAGTTGTCATATAAAATAAGTATGAATTTTTCTTGCAAATAAAATATTATCCATGTTTTCTAAAAACAAATATTTCATCAACTTAACAATTAATTTAACTAATCTGGCTAAAATGAATTTCAAACCCGTTGCTGGGTGTTTATACAAAACTTGTTTCATAAACATAAAGATAGCAACAGAAGACTTTGATTTTGAAAAAAAATAAAACTAGTTTTATTCCCACCAAAAGATCATTTTCCAAGACATATAAAGAATAAATGGTTTGTTAATATATTCTGAGAATAACATGTTAATTTGAAATAGTAATATTTAATCAGAAGTTAATTGGAATTAATTTCGGTATTAAAAGAATTAATTAAAAGTGTATGGACTAAATTGTAATTGTTCAATAGTTGAACAAAAGGCAATCTAGAACCATCCATATGGTAGGGACGATTTCTTGGAGCCCAAGGGTTTCTACAATAATCCCCGATGGATAAAAAGAAAAATGGATAATTAAACGATTAATGATAAACCTGGATTTAGCGTTATCTTGGCTTTCCTAAGTGTACTGTAAATAGGGTATAACCCTATGATTTTCGTCCAACACTCTTTAGAAGAAATCCAGCTAAAATTTCTTGTCTCTTACCTCATTCTCAATCATTCTTCCTTTGGTAGTGTTGGGTGTGAATCATTAGAGATGCGACATTTGTGGCACTTGCTCTTAAGGCTTCAACAACACGAGGATTTGAAATGCTATTACTATATAGTGATCAAGGTATGATTATTCTAACCCTATTTGTGAATTTTGAAATCATAGTAGCATGCTAGGGTTTTATGTTTTGTTATTCAATTTTTATGTTCAATTAGAGAAAACATAGATCAAATTATTTAGGGTTGCATGCACACATAAGATTGTTTGCTATGCTCAAAATGCATCAGTGGTATCAGAGAGTAGATTTTGTTTTCTATTGATTTGATACAATGGTGAACTTGAATAAGGAGGAGAAAACCAAAATCTTTATTATGTTCTTCAAACACGCCGTGGTGTTCTTCCAACACGGCGTGTTGACCTGCCACACGATGTGGTAGTCATCAAACATGGTGTGTTGAGCTCTCAGATCCGAAGTTTTGTGCCTTATCTGCCTGATTTGCTTTTATATGATAATTACTTGCTACACTTATCCTCCAAATTCGATTTTGGTGTATCTACGATGACAAATAAAAAGTGTAGAAGTTAGGAGATAAATATTTGACTTAATTAATTGTTTTTGTTCATTAATGTGATTATTTTAAGAGTATAAATAAATCTACATATTAGTTGAATTAAATAATTAATGTAAAATAATAATTGTTATTTTGTAAAGTTTAAAATACATCCTTATAGATCATATTATTAACTTAATTAGGTGATTAATTAAAAGATAATCAATAAATCCATAAAATGGTTTAAATTTAACTAAATTGAATGTTTAATTTATTAAAAGATTAAACCCTTGCAATCTTAAAATGTTTTAAAATTCATCTTATACTATACAAATTATTTAAAGTTGAATACATATTAAACATATAAGAAAAGTTAGTTGAACCTCTAGTACGCATCATTCACGAAGTCGTACCATAAGAGGAGTTTAAGGAAGCGGCCTATAAAATGACCATCATTGGGTACCCATTCATACATATCGCTCTCTTGTTTGGTGGAGAGTCGTTGGTCGAATGGGTTTGATAGGACAAATTAATGTCATTAAAAGTATAATTATATAAAGTAACTAAACTATTTTAAAATATCACTCTTAGTTACTTTAGGAAAATGTGAATTTGTATGCTACTCCATGAATTAACATAAAAATTCACATTTTCCTAAGTCGTTAGTGGAGCGTGTGTGGTTAACTAGAACACTAATGGGGGACTAATAAAGGATGGAAATGGATGTCTCAAAAGTTATTGTTGATTATTGGAGCATGTGTGGTTAACTAGCACATTAAAACGAGATGATAAATGACATCAAAAGTACCAATATAATTTGCATGGCTATTTATATATTGTTTGTTCATAAAAGTGAGAGCATAATCGACATTAAAATGCCATTGAATAGTTTAATGAATCTCAAATGATCTAGGAGTTTCATGAGATTGAGATTGGTAAATCCTTACCTACCTAAAATAGATTCGAATTTGATTACGGCATCCATCTTCAAATTTCAAATCGAAAATATGGATCCTAGCCTTAATTTATTTTTATGGGCTAATAATTAAGGATTAAAATCAACTAAATTGAATTCTCTTTTCTAATTTTATAGATGTGAAGTTCAGACAACAATGGTCTTCCTCATTCTTCTGGAAATGTTTTTCCTTTATCTGAAGATGATCTTCCGCATGTTAATCAAGGTGAAAAAATGCTCCATTCTTCGAGCAATGGTGAAACTCGAGATCATGCTTCTTCAACTTTTCCTTCTCCTCCTCCTCCTCTAGTGACTCTCCCCAAGTCATGTTTTCTTCAAGTTGAAAAATACGAAGTTACATAACCCTGTTGGCATGTAAACATCAAGATGGAAAGTCTGTGTGTGCACATGTTATGAAAATAAAATTGTACATTAATAAATTAGGGATGTTGGGTGTCGCTTTCCAAAGGGAGCTAGCCATTGATTTGGTTCTACTTTTTCTTCTTGAGTGATATAGTTAGTTCATTAAAGACTATTATATGAGGGATCACAACATGTCCCTAATTGATCTAACACATATGTTGATTGTTGCTGAAGTAGAAATGCTTAAGAGCACAAGTGAAGCAAAATTGTTTGAAAGATCTAACTCCAAATTTTCCTTGGATATTGAGGACGGCAAAAATCATAATCTAGAAAAGATTTCTCTTCCCAATGAAACGGGACCGTCCAAGATCAAACCGTTTTACCATGTGGTAAAGAGAATGGCTAGTTATGAGATAATTTTGCGTACCAACCCAAATGAGTCCATATGTTTCTATTGCCAATTGAAGGGACATTGGTTGCAAAACTGCCTTGACTACCTGAAAGATCTTAGAGATGGTAAAGTCAAGTCGTATGACTCCACTTTAGGATCTAAGAAAAAGAAGGAAGCTTGAGAAGAATGAGTTAAATCTAATCGTGAGAGATGGATTTCGGTAGCATGGTTCGATGATCAGATTTTGGAATCTACTCTTAGGAGTTATGATAATTTAATAGATTTCTTAGGAGATGTTTAGAAACATAGTTTTCATTTTCCATTGTAAGGACAAGTTCCAATTTTTCATTTATTATTAATATGTGTGATAATTTATCTAGTATTTCCTTGCAATGGCATTTATAAAAAATTGGTGGTTACATTTATATTATGAGTAATATTAATTATGGATTTGATTCTTGTTGTTTCATATGTGGAAATGTCATAATTAACTAAGTGATTAAGAATTCTCATCACCCAAGTTTCAATTGGATAGAGACTTGGAGTTAAACAATTCGAATTGTGTGATGTATGAAATTTTTTATTTTTAGAAGATTGTCACTAATTCATTGATCACATATTTATGTGCGTCAAAGTGAAGGACTGGTAAATCTAGTACATTAATATGGACCATTCAGATCTACCATAAGGAATGAAAAACTCTATCCATCATGATTAACTGATGTTTCAGTAAATATGGTTGTGTTTCTAAGATTAATCATAATTCTAATACCTTGAAAGGGTTTCAATAAGTAGCAGAATGAATTAGAAAAATTTGTTAGGTAGAAAGATAAAGGTTTCTCTGATCTGAAAGGAAAGGATAGTACTTTAGTATCATGTTTTGTGATTATATTAATGATTGTGGAACTATAGCTTAATTGATCCTCAAAGAACATCTTAGTGCAATTATATGACTAAGAGGAGGAATCGGATATTGTTGAAATAGTTCAATCGAGAGATGATACATACTTCGTTTCCAATAAAGTTTTAGAGTTATGCTCTAGTAACTACAACTCCTATCTTGAAGCTTACTAAGCAGGTTTATAACACCTCATAAAATGTGGAGTAATAATGTTTTATTACTCTAGCACATTTACAATTGGATGTTTTGGTGTTTTGGTTAAAACAATGGATAAACTAAAACCATTCATGAAGTGTTTCTTGTCAAAAGTCAACAATAAATTTTGAATATTTTTTTTGTTCAAGGAATGTTCCTTGAGAGAGAAACTTATATGTCAAAAAGTCAATGGGAGTCTTAATGATATTGAAGAGTTTCAGGAGTCAATCAAGAATAAACCGTTTAATTACTAGCACACGACCTGAGGTTGATGACCTATCGTGTTAGGTTGACTCATTCCTGGTTTTGTGCACCTTCAAAATAAGATGGCAATGCTTATGAGTTCTATGGTTCTCATTTGACTATAAATGTAACACCCCAAAAATACGAGCCAAAAATTTCATTTTTGAAAACATATATTTAGCAAAACATTCGAATTAAAACGTTTACTGATCATAATATTTTAATAAGATATCGCATGTCTGGAAATCATTTCATAAAACATAATAATGTCAAAGTACAAATCACCAGGAAGATCTCATGATGCGGAATACGAAGCATGTGTGTGATGGGCCGCTACCGCGCCAGCTCTTTCCCCTTTTAAGAAGAGGTACCTGAAACCAAAACTGAAAACTGTAAGCACGAAGCTTAGTGAGTTCCCCCATCATACCGCATACCATACAATCACATATCATACATATTGCCATGAATTTTTAGGGTGCCCGACCTACCCGGTACGGCTATTCTGGGGTGTCGACTACCCGTGTCAAGCCATTCTGGGGTGCTGACTACCCATGTCAAGCCATTATGGGGTGCTGACTACCATTCAGTCCTGACGACCGAACCTCGGGGACTATTTCACCCCCTACTGCTACTATCACATATATAATAACATAACATATTATCAGACATATCTGGGGTGCCTGAACTACCCTTCGGTCCTAGCAACCGAACTCGGGGACTAGTCCCCTCCTACTACCTCTATCGCATATAACGTAAAAAGCCAGCATGCAAACATATCATCATATACTGTTAGATGTATCTGGGGTGTCTGACTACCGTTCGGTCCAAACAACCGAACTCTACTACTATCACATACAACATATCATGCTAGCATATAACATATCAGGTAGCAGCAAACCTAGATGATATCACAAAGACAATCATCTATCATACATCTCCTACTGGTGGGCCGCATTATGGCCTTAGACCCGCCGCTACTGGAAGGCAACTCACCTCGTAGTCAGATGAACGAATCGTCGAGTCTGCCTCATGCAAAAACTATACACGTGATTTTGCTTGAATCCAGTCCATGCCATTCATAGATCTGGGTTCCTAGGGCCTGGTTTACATGTAAAGTTTCCAACTTTACGTGTAGATATTCACCAATGAAGGTTTTAGGGCTCAAAGTGCACCAAAATGGGTAGATCTAGGACTTTCATGCAATATGACTCCATAAAGGCAGTAGATCCAAGCTCCAGGGACTAAATCATGCCTAGATCTAAAGGCTAACAACTTATTACAACCCACAAAGCACAAACAAGCTTGGAGAATGGCTCAAGAAGGTCTTTCATGAAGCTATTAGGGACTACAAGCTTGAAAACAGAGGGGAAACGAGCTATACCTCAAGGAAAACGTTGAGATGACACAAAAATGCTTGGCCTCCTTCTCCTCTTTTTGATATAGTATTCTTTCTCCTCAAAAACTTCAAGAACACACCCAAAACACTTCAATCTCACAAGGAAAAGGGCAAAAACGATGTTGGGGGCTCTGAGGGTGAATGGGGGCGAGCTTAGGGCGGAAATGAGGGTTTAAATAGGGTGCAAACCCTTGAAATTTAGGGTTTCAACAAACAGCGGTGACTCGCCGAGTCCAGAATATGGACTCGCCGAGTCGCCAACTTAAACGCACCCCTGGACCACGTCCCTACTCGGCGAGTCGGTCCTACAACTTGCCGAGTCCAAGGCTAAAATGACAAATATTTAGATAAATTTTACGTACCAGGAACCAGGTGCTACAAATCTCCCCCACTTATTTTAGACTTCGTCCTCAAAGTTTGCCGCTCGATCCTGGAACAGCTCGGGGTAATGCTCCATCATTTCTTCCACTGGCTCCCATGTCCATTCCGAACCCTTGCGGTGCCACCATTGCACTTTCACTAGCTCCACCCTATTGCTCCTTAGATCCTTCGACTTCCGTTCGAGGATTGCGACTGGGCACTCAATGTAATACAGGCTATCATCAACCTGTATATCCGCTAATGGCACCACCGCTGAATCATCCACGAGACACTTCCGCAGCTGGGATACATGGAAGGTGTTATGGATCTGGCTGAGATCGGCTAGCAGATCCAGCCTATATGCCACCTTGCCCACCCGGGCTACAACCCTGAACGGTCCAATGAATATCAGGTCCAACTTGCCCCGCTTCCTGAATCGAATGATGCCTTTCCAAGGCGACACCTTCAGGAGAACCATATCCCCGACCTGGAACTCCAGGTCTGATCGATGCTTGTCGGCGTAACTTTTCTGTCGACTCTGCGCAGTCTGAAGCCTACTCCGAACCTGCTGGATTTTCTCGGTCGTCTTGAGCACCACCTCGGTGCTCCCGAGGACCCTCTGACCAACTTCACCCCATCATATCGGGGTCCTGCAGCTCCGACCGTACAACATCTCGAATGGGGGACGGTCAATACTCGCGTGGTAGCTATTGTTGTATGAGAACTCATCCAAGGGAAGATATGTATCGCAGCTACCACCGAAATCAAACACGCACACCCGCAACATATCCTCCAAAGTCTGGATGGTCCGCTCACTCTGACCATCCGTCTGCGGGTGAAAGGCAATGCTAAAATGTCGATGAGTGCCCAAATCATCATGAAACCTCTTCCAAAACCTGGAAGTGAACCGAACATCTCGATCTGATATCACTGACACTAGCACCCCATGCCGCGCCACTATCTCCTTGATATAGATATCGGCCAACTTTTCGGCCGAGATACTCTCCGGAATCGGAATAAAATAGGCGCTCTTGGTCAACGGATCCACGATGACCCAAATCGAATTTACTCCTTGTGCCGTTCGTGGAAGCTTTGTGATAAAATCCATCGTAATATCCTCCTATTTCCACAACGGGATATCCAACGGCTGCATCTTGTAGTGCGATCTTTAATGCTCGGTCTTGACCTTCCTGCAGGTCAAACACCGCTCGACGTACCACACCACATCCCGCTTCATGCAGGGCCACCAATAGTCCAAGCAAAGATCCCGATACATCTTCGTCGCCCCTGGATGAATAGAGAATCGGGATTTGTGCACCTCCTCCATCAAGATCTGGTGCACACCTCCATGATACGGCACCCACACCCTACGGTGTAGTGTCAATAACCCCCGGATATCATAATCGAAGGAGGTGACTTGTCTCACTATTCGCTCACTCAGCCGATGCTCCTCCTTCATAGCCTCTTGTTGAGCCTCCCGGATCTACTCCAACAGGGGAGTCACCATAGTCATCCTCATGCAAACATCCCTGATCTGCACCGCCTTGCGGCTAAGCGCATCGGCCAATACATTGGCCTTCCCCGGGTGGTAAAGGATCTCGGAATCATAATCCTTCACCACATCCAACCACCAACGCTGCCTCATGTTCAGATTCGGCTGATCCATGATGTACCTCAAACTTTTGTGGTCCGTTTAAATGGTACAACGAAATCCGTAGAGGTAATGCCACCATATCTTGAGGGCGAAGACCACCGCCCCCAACTCTAAATCGTGTGTCGGGTAGTTCGCCTCGTGAGGCTTCAGCTGCCTCGAGGCATAAGCAATGGCATGCCCCCTCTGCATCAATACTGCGCCTAAGCCTGAGATCGACGCATCACAATATACCACAAAATCCTCCACGCCCTCAGGCAGGGCTATGATCGGCGCCTCGCACAATCTCTGCTTCAGAGTCTCGAACGCTGCCTGCTGCTCAGTCCCCCATCGAAAGACCACGACTTTCCTAGTCAACCGTGTCAGGGGTACGACTATCTTGGATAAATCCTGAATGAACCTCCGATAGTAGCCTGCTAATCCTAGGAAACTCTGAATCTCAGATGGAGACTTCGGAACCTCCAACTCATCACGGCCTCCACCTTGGCTGGGTCTACTGAAATCCCATTCTGGTTGACGAGGTGCCGAAGAAACTGCACCTCGCACAACCAAAACTCACATTTTGAGAACTTGGCATACAAGCTCTCCCTCCTCAGGGTCTCCAAAACCTCTCTCAGATGCTCCTCATGCTCCTCCTGAGTCTTGGAATAAACCAAGATGTCATCAATGAAAACTATCACAGACCGATCAACATCGGTCTACACACACGGTTCATGAGGTCCATGAACGTGGCAGGAGCATTGGTGAGCCCAAACAGCATCACCACGAACTCATAATGGCCATAACACGTACGAAATGTGGTATTCTATATATCTTCCTCTATAACCCTCATCTGATGATAGCCTGAACACAACTCGATCTTGGAGAACCAAGATGCTCCCTGCAACTGATCAAAGAGATCATCAATCCTCGGGAATGGGTAACGGTTCTTCAGCGTTACCTTATTCAGGCCACTAGCATTTCCAGATTTTGGGTTTGAGCGTGTCAGTGTTGGAGTGGTTGGATTAGTTTTGATTTTTGGGGGTTCTGGGTGGGTTTAGTTGTCCATGGGAGAAGATTTCGATATGGTATGAGATTTATTCGGTGATATCGTTCCGAGGCAGTATAAATTTATATATGGCTAAGGGGCGATTTCGAGGGCAAAATCTAATTCAAGTGGGGGAGAATTGTAACATCCTGTTTCAGATTGTTCGTGATTTGTGTTGGTCGGCCATGATTCGGGCGCGAGAAGGTTTCGGATTGAGGCGAGTTGCTTGAAGGTAAGGGATCTCATTACTTTTGGATACGTATGAGGATGGTGGAAGCAAAGTTTTATCTTTGAAGCTATGAAAGTTTGGAGGGTTGACAAGTTAATTCCTTAAAGTCAAGAAGTTGGCAACCAAGTACGCTGGGCGTACATAATGCGTACGCTTAGCGTACAGACGCGCGTTTTTCTTAAGCTGAGGCACCTAGTACGCTGGGCGTACCAGTCGGTACGTTGGGCGTACCAGGGGGTACGTTGGGCGTACTATACATATATGGGCACGCAATTTATAATAAGTGTAACAAAGTTGAAGTAAAAGTATTTGATAATTAAAAGAGTTTGTAAAATGGCAGGAAGTAAAACAACTTTGATAAACAGTTTGAATAGTAGTAAAATCATTGGTTTTGTAGTTATTAATTACATGTGATGGATGTAATAACTATAAGTATTCAACTTGTATTCCCCCCCCCATAAAAGCATTTAAAACATTTGAAAGTATTTCAAAGGTTAATTAAAGGGGTATGAACTCACTTGTGGTGAGTGGATTGGATTGAAATGTCGGGTACGGTGTTAGGTGACAAATGAAGACTTGTACACACGCACTTGCCTTGTTATGATATAATGAACATATATATAACTAATTAGCCAATTTATAACTAATAAATTAGGTTAGGACACCTTAGAACATGAAAACACTTTGTTTTAAGTGTTAAAGATCACAAGGATTGCATCCAAGTGCTAGTAGGGAAAAACTAGGGTGTTTGGGGTCCAAGGGTAAACTCCTTGGGAGTTTACGGTCTAAATGACCTTTACCCTAGGAGTTTACGGCAGTAAACTCAAGGGTTTATGGTCTAAACTCCATTTCTTGCAACCATGAGTTGTTTGGAGGTTTAACAAGTCCTTTGAACGCGTTCGGGAAGGATGAATCGCTCCCGAAAAGGAATCTATTGATTCTCTCCCAATTGGTTGGACCGTAGGTGCGATGATTTACTTCATGGGCGACGTCTCTGGTTCAAGTCCAGGATGGCCCAGCTGCGCTAGGGAAAAGAAGAGAAGAAGTGTCTGACTCCTTCATGCATGCTCCACTTGGCTCGGGGGGATATATCTCAGTTGGTAGAGCTTCGCTCTTGCAATTGGGTCGTTACGATTATGGGTTGGATGTCTAATTGTCCAGGCGGTAATGATAGTATCTTGTACCTGAACCGGTGGCTCACTTTTTCTAAGTAATGGGGAAGAGGACCGAAACATGCCACTGAAAGACTCTACTGAGACAAAGATGGGCTGTCAAAAACGTCAAGAACGTAGAGGAGGAACGATGGGCAGTTGGTCAGATCTAGTATGGATCGTACATGGATGGTAGTTTGAGTCGGCGGCCCTCCTAGGGTTCCTTTATCGGGGATCCCTGGGGAAGAGGATCAAGTTGGCCCTTGCGAACAGCTTGATGCACTATCTCCCTTCAACCCTTTGAGCGAAATGCAGCAAAAGGAAGGAAAATCCATGGACCGACCCCATCATCTCCACCCCGTAGGAACTACGAGATTACCCCAATGACGCCTTCGGCATCCAGGGGTCACGGACCGACAATAGAACCCTGTTCAATAAGTGGAACGCATTAGCTGTCCACTCTCAGATTGGGCAGTAAGGGTCGGAGAAGGGCAATCACTCATTCTTAAAACTAGCGTTCTAAAGCAATCTTGCTAAGCGGTTTAGCCTTTGGAATGGACTAGGTCCACAAAACACCCTCCTTGAGGTGTTTACGGCCTAAGGGTATTTTCCCTTGGGTTTACTACCGTAAACCCTTATGGGAAAATATATTGCCTTTATTTCAAGTCCTTATCACAACTAGGTAAATGTCTAAGTTAGCTTTTAGTGCTAAGAAAGGAATATGACTCATTTAAACACCTTTTTGGGTGTTTACGGTTTTCGGATATCCTTAGACCGTAAACACCTATAAATGGTGATGTTTGGTGTTTTTCAAAGCTTTAACATATCAATGAAAGGTTTACATATGTTAAGGTAAGTTTTAAGCTTCAAACTAGGGCTAAACATGGAACTTAAGTCAATTTTGGGGGACATTTTGGTGTTTACGGCCCAAGCATCATCTTGGACCGTGAACACCTCAAACATGGTGTTCTTGACCGACTTTCTTGGTGATTAATTGATATATAAATATGTTAAGGTAAGTTTTAAGCTTCAAACTAGGGCTAAACATGGGACTTAAGTCAATTTTGGGGGACTTATTGGTGTTTACGGCCCAAGCATCATCTTGGATCGTGAACACCTCAAACATGGTGTTCTTGACCGTTTTTCTTGGTGATTAATTGATATACTAGCTTACAAGTACTCAAGGATGGAAGTACTTACTATAATGATGCTTGATTTGAGCTAAAAGGTCAAGAACACTTAGTGTGTGTTCTTGGTGTTTTGGAAAATCTAAACAAAATACATAAATGAATGGATGAATAGATTCTCAAATGCTAGATTAAGTGTTTTACTAACTTGAAATGGTTAGAACACTTACATGATCGAAGATTTGGAATTAAATGTTGGATGATAGTTGAGCGAGTTTTTGGAGTTTACTCTTTTGACTATTTGGGGAGTAAACACAATGACTAGTTTATTGGGGAGTAAACTCATACATAGGCATGAGTTTACGGTTTTTGGGTGATTCCTAAACCCAAAACATAAAATTTTAGTCGGGTGATTCTAATACGCGAAGTGTTTGCGGTTTTCAAAAATAAAAACCCGAGACAACACTTTCTTTCACCCGTTCGTTTAAAAATAATATTGAAATAATAAAACGAACTTTATATTTCTTAAAAATAAGAAATAATGATATTAATTTATCATACGAAGTGGTTGACTTTTAGGGTTTGACCAAACAGAAATTTCGGGTTGTCACATATGTCTATGTTGGGAATTGAGTATGGGAGTGGTGACCCTACTCTTGTGAGGTTTCACATGTTGGTTGGGAATGCGAGGATGAGGAGTATGATGATTCAGAATTTCCAGTTTGATAGTCTGGATTATTAATGGACAACTGAGATGTTCGGTAGTGGATGGTTTGAGATTTTGGAGGGACTAGAGATAGTCGTGACGAGAAGTTCTTGCGGACTTCATCGGAGATTTATGGAATTTTGGGGTTGCTTGATCCCTATGTAGGGAGATCATGGGGCGTCGTGTAGCGCCTTCCAAGAGTAGGTGCGATGTTCTAGTAAAAACTATTTGTGGGATAGTTGTTAGTGCGTCAATTGGTGATGGTTCGAACCCTAAGTGGGGGAGAATCGGACTTTACGGAGAGTACCAGAGATTTGCTCAAGGGCGGTTAGAAATCCGGATATAGAGACCTGCGGTTCGGAATATAATTAAACCAGGGTTATTATTGGACAAGGCGAAGTGCAGAGTGAGATTAGGCATGATGTACGTTATGAGTACGGACATGTGTCTCCACGGCAGGTTATCATTGTTCACGAATCTGGTGATTAGGGATGTTAAAGGTGGTAAGCTCGTAGGGAGGGTATTGGCAACTGAGGACTTATGGTTCGGTGTATGGATTGTTATATGCCCTTTTAAGGTATTTAAGAGAAAATCGGGCGGCCAACTCCCGGATCGGTATGTGTATTCTTGTATGGGTTTTGAGCAGTAAAGGAAAGAACTTCGGATGGTTATCAATGCGTTTTGAAACTTTAGCGATTCCTTTGTGTTCTAATGGAGTGTTTGAATACACCGATGTTGCGCGTTGGATAAAATGAAGGATTATTTTCGAGATTCGGATAGAATGTATTGTGGTACCTGCAGGATGCTGAAAATCGGAGGCAGTGGTTGAGGCAGGACTTTGGAAAGTTTTGTAATGGTGGTTCGAGGTAGTCTAATCTAGATGGATTAATTTTAAGAAGTCTTGAGTTGTGACGGCAGGTGATGTATCGAGTATCTATGACTCCATTGTGAGCCTTCAGGTAGTCTAATCTAGATGGATTATTTAGAAGAGAGGGTGTTATGATGCTACGGAGAGCCGTAGTACTCATTATTCAGAGGAGGGTGTGGTGATGCTATGGGGAGCCGTGGTACTCACTAGCTGGAGGATGTTGTGATGCTACGAGGAGCTGTAGTATTCTCTAGTCAGCAAGAGGTGGTTGTGAGGGAATACTTTGTTATTAGAGCACGATACATGAGGATCTTGGGCTTGAGTAGCTCTAGTATTGAGTTTTTGGGAGCCTGGTGGTTGAAACAGGGGCAAGACTGGGGTCTCCGTCCTTGACAAGAATCACTATATTTGAGTTGAGTGGTGATTGTCGCATCATAAGGGAATTGAAAAGGTGATATTTGCGCTGGGCGCAGGTTGAGTCATGGGATAAACGTTTCAATAGGACATGAGGTTCCAACGTTGGTACGAATCAATCTCTTAAGTTGAGTTGGCATTAATTGTGTGTGGGTACACGAAGTGAGATTCTAGAATTCTGAGATGAATCTCGTACTAAGAGGAAGGATTATGGCTATCACCCGATATCTTAGACATGGGTAGGGTCGGTTCGCGGATACGGGAAACGCCATAGGGAACATGAGACAAGTTTATCGGGACTATAGTATCTAGTTGGAGTAAAGAGAACCTTGGGAATTATGTATCACTGGGCAAAGAGAGCTGATACGAGAGTGAAGTCAGGGAGAGTTTTCTGCTGAGAGACTGGCGGAATTGTTCGAGAGAGAGGTGGTATCGTGGCATGGAGTGCCGGATCCGATTGCTTCAGATCGAGATGTGCGCTTCTCTTCCAGGTTCTGGAAGAGATTTCAGGAGGAGTTGGGACACGTTTTTGCCCTTGACTGAGTTTTCTTACAATTACAACCATCACTCGAGCATCGGTATGCCACCCTTTGAGATGTTGTGCATAAGGAAGTGTTGCACCCCTTTTTCATTGGGGAGAGGTAGGGTAACGATTGATGGGTAGTACAGAGATAGTGCTTCAGACAACAGAGCAGATTCAGCAGGTCAGATAGAGGTTGTTGACCGTTCATAGTCGCTAGAAGAGTTATGCGGATAGGAGACGATCTGAGCTCGAATTCCAGGTCGGTGATTTTGCACTCCAAAAGGTATCTCCTTGGAAAGGAGTGATTCGAATCAGGAAGAGGGGAAAGTAGGGGCCCGATATATCGGGTTGTTTAGAGTGATCGCGAGGGTAGGCAGGATAGCATATCGATTGGAGCTACCTACGAAGTTGGATCTGATTCATGATACCTTCCACGTGTCATCTGAGGAAGTGTATAGCCGATGAGTCGGAAATGGTTCCACTGGAGGATATCCAAGTGGATGCTAGTCTGAATTTTGCCGAAAGACCAATCGCGATGGTGGATCGGAGGAGCAGTGAGTTATCGAGGTTTGGCATTCGAGGGCGAATATCATGGTGATCATTTGAGTAGGCGGTCTGGCGGCGGTTCAGGCCACTAGCGTTTCCAGATTATGGGTTTGAGCGTGTCAGCGTCGGAGTGGTTGGATTAGTTTTGATTTTTGGGGGTTCTGTGTGGGTTCAGTTGTCCATGGGAGAAGATTCCGGTATGGTATGAGATTCATTCGGTGGTACCGTTCCGAGGCAGTATAAATTTATATATGGATAAGGGGCGATTTTGAGGGCGAAATCTAATTCAAGGGGTGGGGGAGAATTGTAACATATTGTTTCAGATTGTTCGTGATTTGTGTTGGTGGGCCACGAGTCTGGCACGAGACGGTTTCGGATTGAGGCGAGTTGCTTGAAAGGTAAGGGATCTCATTACTTTTCGATATGTATGAGGATGGTGGAAGCAAAGTTTTATCATTGAAGCTATGAAAGTTTGGAGGCTTGACAAGTTAAGTCCTTAAAGTCAAGAAGTTGGCAACCAAGTACGCTGGGTGTACATAATGCGTACGCTTAGCGTACAGACGCGCTTTTTTCTTAAGCTGAGCCACCTAGTACGCTGGGCGTACCAGGAGGTACGCTGGGCGTACTAGGCATAGAAGAAAACCCTATTTCAGTGAAGTGTCCCTATATAAAGAAAGACATGATCTCATTTCTTGGCCACCATCCTCAGTTTGTTAGACCTTCTCAAACCCTAATATTCGTCCTTGAAGTTTGTGGTGGCCATGATGAGCTTGTTGTGTTCTTGTGGACTTTGGAGAGTCAAGAAGAAGCATGAAATAGTGTGAAGTCGAAGACCAAGTTGTGGATCTGAGCTTCCTTGGGGATAGAGCACCATTTGAACATATAAAGCTCCAAACCTTCCTTCTCTTTCTGTTTTATGCATTTTAGGGTCCATTTTAGGGATTTTTGTCCCAAGCTTGAGACTTTATGAGTTAATGCACTCCAAAGCTTAATAGCCTATCCTTTTAAGTGTATCTAATGATGAAAAACCATAAAAATGAGATCTTGATCGTGTGAATCTACCCATGCATGAGTTATGAGCATTTTGGGTTAAGAAAGTAAGAGTTTTTATGTGTTGTGACCTCATTAGCCATGCAAAGGCTTAAAGTCGATAACTTTATGGAGTAAGAGATGTTAGGAAGTCCAGATCCAAGAGATAAGTCAAGGTCTTAACAGGTTAAGACCCAGAAATGTATTTAAGCAAAACTGAGAGTACGCCCAGCGTAATCCTAGTACGCCCCGCGTACTGGGCTGAGGTCCCTGATCAGATTTGTGCATGCTTGAGTACGCTGAGCGTACCAAGAGAGGTATGCCCTGTGTAACCCCTCTGTGGGCTTTTGGGCAAGGTGGAGGCTGTGATTAAGAGAATTAAATTGATGTATTGGGCCTGCTTAGTGGTAGATGGTCAGAGAATTAAATTGATGTATTGGGCCTCATGTTGGGCTTGTCATGTAGCATGAGGTTTGGCCTTGGGGAAAACTCAATTTATATTTGGGGCTTGATGGGCCCAATGGGTTAGGACCATAATGGACTAGTAGATGGTCTATCTTTAGACTTGGTAATTTAGAATTTGGACTTAGTTCCTGATTGGGTTAATTGTGGGATTTGACACAGAGTTAGCTGTCGGTGTTTGGCAAGCAGCATGATTGGAGGTTGATTGTTGTGCCAGGTGAGTTTTCTCACTATATTGTACCCGGAAGGGTTTTATTGTGTGACTAGAAAGTCGGATAGTCAATCTAGTATAGATCTATACGCAAAGTCACGCTCTCCCGCCAAGAGAATTCTGGCTACAACTCGGGCCATGACATTTTAGGCATGCTCCGATATAGTGGATCACAATTGTTAACGTATGCATGTATATGTAATGTAATGTTAGTTGTTCTAGTATCATTGTATATGTTCTCTTTCTAGTATAGTTGTATATGTTCTTCTTCTAGTATAGTTGTATATGTTCTAATCTAGTATAGTTGTATATGTTCTCATAGTAGTAAGTATTTACTCAAGAATGAACTGACCCATTGATCTAACAATAGTATAAGTATGATCCTGTGTTACCCCGATGTTAACTTACGAATGATGTAACTAGTATGTTTGAACATGGAATAACTTTTATGTCTATATATGTACACATGATATATAATTAATATTGAAACGACCTTCGGACGGCTACCCGATATCCCACCAGACCACATCCAAATCGAGGAAAAGGAAATAGAGTGTGCGACCTTCCTAAGCCTTTTTAACATTTCTTATATAACTATACATATATGAGCATGCAATTTATAGTAAGTGTAAAAAAGTTTAGGTAAAAGTATTTGATAAGTAAAAGAGTTTGTAAAATGGTAGTAAGTAAAACAACTTTGATAAACAGTTTGAATAGTAGTAAAATCATTGGTTTTGTAGTTATTAATCACATGTGATTGATGTAATAACTATAAGTATTCAACTTGTATTCCCCCCCCCCCCAATAAAAGTATTTCAAAGGTTAATTAAAGGGGTATGAACTCACTTGGGGTGAGTGGATTGGATTGAAATGTCGGGTACGGTGCTAGGTGACAAATGAAGACTTGTACGCAGGCACTTGCCTAGTTATCATATAATGAACATATATATAACTAAGTAGCCAATTTATAACTACTAAATTAAGTTAGGACACCCTAGAACATGAAAACCCTTTGTTTTAAGTGTTAAAGATCACAAGGATTGCATCCAAATGCTAGTAGGGCAAAACTAGGGTGTTTGGGGTCGAAGGGTAAACTCCTTGGGAGTTTATGGTCTAAATGACTTTTACCCTAGGAGTTTACAGCAGTAAACTCAAGGGTTTACGGTCTAAACTCCATTTCTTGCAACCAAGAGTTGTTTGGAGGTTTAACAAGTCCTTTGAAGCAATCTTGCTAAGTGGTTTAGCCTTTGGAATGGACTAGGGCCACAAAACACCCTCTTGAGGTGTTTACGGCCTAAGGGTATTTTCCCTTGGGTTTACTACTGTAAACCCTTATGGGAAAATATATTGCCTTTGTTTCAAGTCCTTATCACAACTAGGTAAATGTCTAAGTTAGCTTTTAGGGCTAAGAAAGGAATATGACTCATTTAAACACCTTTTTAGGTGTTTACGGTTTTGGGATACCCTTAGACCGTAAACACCTATAAATGGTGATGTTTGGTGTTTTTCAAAGCTTAAACATATCAATGGAAGGTTTAAATATGTTAAGGTAAGTTTTAAGCTTCAAACTAGGGCTAAGGATGGGACTTAAGTCAATTTTGGGGGACTTTTTGGTGTTTACGGCCCAAGCATCATCTTGGACCGTGAACACCTCAAACATGGTGTTCTTGACTGATTTTCTTGGTGATTAATTGATATATAAATATGTTAAGGTAAGTTTTAAGCTTCAAACTAGGGCTAAACATGGGACTTAAGTCAATTTTGGGGGACTTTTTGGTGTTTACGGCCCAAGCATCATCTTAGAACGTGAACACCTCAAACATGGTGTTCTTGACCGATTTTCTTGGTGATTAATTGATATACTAGCTTACAAGCACTCAAGGATGGAAGTACTTATTATAATGATGCTTGATTTGAGCTAAAAGGCCAAGAACACTTAGTGTGTGTTCTTGGTGTTTTTGAAAATCTAAACAAAATACATAAATGAATGGATGAATAGATGCTCAAACACTAGATTAAGTGTTTTACTAACTTGAAATGGTTATAAAACTTACAAGATTAAAGAATTGGAATTAAATGTTGGATGATAGTTGAGCGAGTTTTTGGAGTTTACTCTTTTGACTATTTGGGGAGTAAACACAATGACTAGTTTATTAGGGAGTAAACTCATACATAGGCATGAGTTTACAGTTTTGGGTGATTCCTAAACCCAAAACATAAGAGTTTAGTCGGGTGATTCTAATATGCGAAGTGTTTGCGGTTTTCAAAAATAAAAACCCAAGACAACACTTTCTTTCACCCATTAGTTTAAAAATAATATTGAAATAATCATACGAACTTTATATTTCTTAAAAATAAGAAATGATGATATTAATTTATGATACGAAGTGGTTGAGTTTTGGGGTTTGACCAATCGGAAATTTCGGGTTGTCACATCATCCCCCTATTAAGGGAATTTCATCCCCAAATTAAGGTCTAAGCAAATAAAGTAGTTACAAATAACTAAGCAAAGAGATGAGGGTATTTCAGTTTCATCTGATCCTCACACTCCCAGGTGAATTTCGGTCCTCGCTTGGCGTTCCAACGAACCTTTACAATCGGGATACGGCTTTGCTTTGTCTGATTGACTTCTCGGTCCACGACTTCTACTGGTTCTTCCACGAAATTAAGGCTCTCGTTGATCTCGATTTCGTCGAGTGGGATTACAAGAGTCTCGTCGGACAGACACTTGTTCAAGATAGATACGTGGAATGTAGAATGTACCTTACGAAGTTCGTCGGGTAGATTGAGTTTGTATGCTAAAGGGCCGATTCTTGCGAGAATCTCGAAGTGCCCTATGTATCTTGGATTAAGCTTTCCATGCTTACCGAAGCGTATCAAGCCCTTTCAAGGTGAGACTTTGAGAAGGAGTCGGTCTCCCACCTAGAATTCCAAAGGTTTCCTTCGCTTATCAGTGTAGCTCTTTTGTCGGTCTCTAGAGGCTTTCAGTCGTTCACAAATTTGAATGATCTTCTCTGTCGTTTCTCGAATGATTTCTGGGCCGGTGAGAGTACTGTCAGAAGTTTTCCCCATAGCTAATTGGGTATCCCCCACTTCAGCCCAGCACAGAGGGGATCTGCACTTTTGACCGTACAGGGCTTCGTATGGAGCAGCCTTAATGCTGGTGTGACAAATGTTATTGTAGGAAAACTCGACAAGGGGTAAATGAGTATCCCATGCCTTTCCAAAGTCAATCACATAGGCTCTCAACATATCTTCCAGCGTTTGAATGGTTCTCTCACTTTGCCCGTCAGTTTGTGGATGGTAGGCTGTACTCATATCCAGCCTAGTTCCTAGGGAACTTTGTAACGACTGCCAAAACCTTGAAGCGAATCTACTATCTCTGTCTAAGATAATAGATAAGGGAACACCGTGCAGTCTTACAATCTCCCTAATGTATGTTCTTGTAAGTTTCCCCATCTTGTCAGTTTCTCTGATAGGCAGGAAGTGTGCAGACTTGGTCAATGTATCGACGATGATCCATATGGTATCAAGTCCACCCGTTGTCTTGGGCAACTTGGTTATGAAATCCATAGTCATCCGCTCCCACTTCCATTCTAGAATTTCTGGTTATTGTAGTAAGCCGGAGGGCTATTGGTATTCGACCTTAACCTTTGCGCAAGTAAGGCATTTACTCACGGAGGTAGCAATCTCTGCTTTCATATTAGGCCACCAGTATAGCTTTTTAAGATCCAGATACATCTTATCTGAACCTGGGTGGATGGAATACCGAGTGTTGTGTGCCTTGGTCATGACCACGTCTCAGAAACCACCGTGTTTCGGTGTCCAAACCTGGTCCATGAAATAGTAAGCTCTGCCACCCTTAACTTCTAAGTTCTTAACCATTCCTATCAAGGATTCACCTGCCACATTTTTAGGCTTCAAAGCATCGAGTTGTGCAGCCTTAATATGTGCGGACAAATGTGAATGGATAGTTATAGTCAAAGATTTAACTCTTCGACTAGAATATTCTTTCCGACTTAGGGCGTCAGCTACTACATTGGCTTTACCGGGATGATAACGAATTTTGCATTAGTAGTCACTGAGTAGCTCGACCCACCGTCGTTGTCTCATGTTGAGCTCCTTCTGATCGAATATGTGTTGTAAACTCTTGTGGTAAGTAAAGATAGTGCTTTTCGTTCCGTACAAGTAATGTCTCCAGATCTTCAGTGCAAACACCACTGCTCCTAGTTCAAGATCGTGTGATGTGTAGTTGACCTCATGTGTCTTCAGCTGTCTCGAGGCATAGGCGATGACCTTACTCGTTGCATCAGAACACACCTGAGCTCTTGATTCGATGCATCGCAATAGACTACGAAGTCTTCTATCCATTCGGGGAGGGATAGTACTGGCGCGGTGCACAAGGCTCGTTTGAGCGTTTGGAACGCTCTCTCCTATTTCTCTTCCCAGTTAAAGGCCACGCCTTTCTGGGTCAGTGTTGTAAGAGGTTTTGCGATTCGGGAGAAGTTTTGTATGAACCTGCGGTAGTAGCCAGCGAGACCTAGAAATTGACGAATTTTTTTAGGCGTCTTCGGTGCTGACCAGTTCTTAATGGCCTTAATTTTGGATGGGTCCACGTGGATTCCCTCTTCGCTTACCATGTGTCCTAAGAATTTGACTCTTCGGATCCAAAATTCACATTTAGAGAACTTCGCATAGAGCTTCTCTGCTTGTAAGGTTCCTAGAACTCGTCGCAGATGATCGCCATGCTCTTCCTTACTTTGGGAGTAGATCAGGATGTCATCAATGAATACAATGACGAACTGATCCAAGTAAGGTCGGCATACTCTATTCATCAGATCCATGAAAACTGCTGGCGCATTGGTCAATCCGAACAGCATCCCCACGAACTCGTAGTGTCCGTAACGAGTTCGGAAGGCTGTCTTTGGAACATCCTCCTCTAGCACTCGTAACTGGTGATATCCGGATCTTAGATGAATTTTGGAAAAGTAGTTCGCCCCTTGCAGTTGGTCAAATAGATCGTCTATGCGGGGCAGAGGGTAACGATTCTTGACCGTCAGTTTGTTGAGTTCTCTATAGTCGATACACATATGGAATGATCCATCTTTCTTCTTAACGAACAAGACCGGTGCTCCCCAAGGCGAGAAACTTGGTCTTATAAAGCCCTTGCTGAGCAGTTCGTTAAGTTGACCAGATAGTTCCTGCATCTCTGCTGGTGCTAATCGGTAGGGCGACTTGGCAACTGGGGTAGCTCCTGGGACTAAGTCGATTATGAACTCGACTTGTCATTGCAGAGGTAATCCAGGTAGCTCTTCTGGGAAAATGTCGGGGAAGTCGCTCAATACTGAAATGTTCTTTAGTTCTTTCACTTCGAGGCTCGTATCGACGACGTGAGCAAGGAATGCATGGTATTCTTTACGTAGATACTTTTGAGCTTGAATACTTTATATAATACGAAGACTCGCACCAGGTTTGTGGCCGTAGACTATAAGAGTTTCGTTAGATGGGAGGTTTAGACGGATTGCTTTCTCAAAGCACATGATGTCGATGTGATTAAGAGTTAACCAATCCATGCCGATGATAACGTCAAAGCTTTTAATTGAGACCAACATAAGGTCGATTGGGAATGAATGGTTATCTAGAGTTAGGGTACAACCTAAGTATATGCTATTGGTGCTTTCTGTTTTTCCATTAGCCATTTATAAAGTGAATTGTTCTTTAAGTGCGTGTGGTTGTTTCTTAAGCATGCGAGCAAATTTATGGTTCACGAAGCTTCGCTCCACTCCAATATCGAATAGAATGCATGCATAGGAGTTATCGAGGAGGAACGTACCGGTCACCACTGTCGGGTCAACAACTGCTTACCCGTTGCCTTTAGCTAGTACTCTTCCTACTCCACTAGCATTCTTCGCTTTGGGGCACTCCCACTTATAGTGGCCTGCTTCGCCACATCCATAGCACGTCGGGCTCACTCCAAAGCCGGGGACTTGGGTGATCGGCCTCGCCGGGGATTTACAGAAACGGATAGTGTGTCCTTTCCTGTTGCGGTTAGAGCACTGCATTTCACGGCACTTAGGCAAATTTCCAACATACTGCCCCACCGGAGGAGCAGCAGCAGGGGTTGTTGCGGCATGTACTGCCACAATTTGCTGCTTTTTGGCAGCTTGCTGCTTCTTCTTCTCCTCCCAGAACTTCGGCTTAGTGCCAGTGGGTTTGGAGGGTTCTGAGATGGCTAGGGTTGTTATTGTTTTAGGGGTTTTGATTCCATGGTCAATGAGTCGTTGTGTCAGTCGCTTGGCACTATCGAAGGTAGCGGGGTTTGATGATAGGACATTCCCCTGATTCGGAGGCACTAGCACCCATATGTACCTTTCGATCTTTTTCCCTTCATGGGAACCATATTGGGGCAGAGGGCCACTATTTCGCTGAATCTGGCGGTATATACGACTATGTTGGAGCCCTTCATGGTTAGGCTCCACAACTCCTGCTCCAATTTCTGGATTTCGCCCCTTGGGCAGTATTCCTCAATCATGAGGTCCTTCATGGTTACCCATCCCATATCATTTCCGACTACGAGAGTCAGCGCTTTAACGTGGCCGTTCCACCACGTCAGGGCCTTTCCTTCAAAGGTGCATGCGGCATATTTGACTTTGCTCGTAGCAGGGCATGAACAGATTTCGAAGACTGATTCAGTCTTCTCGAACCATTGGGAGAGGGCAATGACTCCGCCGGTGCCATGGAAGGACATCAGCTTACAGTTGGTGAAATCCTTGTAGGAGCACTCTCTCGAGCGCACAAGGGTTTGAACAGGAATTGAGTTAACAGGGGTTCCACCTCTACTGGCATTAGTAGAGTGATACTGTGCCGTGGCAGTTGCCACTGCTGCAGCTACGGCAGTATTCAGGGCTACAATATCGATGACTTGAGGTGGAGGAGTTGGTGGTGGTGGTGCAGGGTTATTCCTAGGAGATTTGCGAGGAGGCATCTTTCAGCTATAAGTTCATAAAGATAGAAAAAATGGTAAGAATCAATCATAAGAGAGATAAGAGTGACACATGGAATAACTACCCATAACCCAACAGTTGAATAAGTGTTTAAGATCACAACATAGAAGATTAGTAGGAAAACACAATTGTACAAATTTTTCCTACAGAGTAGGTAGTTGTCAATAATACTTGTATTACTGATGTAATGAGTTCAATGAAAATCGACCTAACAGTAGGTCTTACATCATACCATACGGAAAGTTTGACAGTTCCTAGATTCCTAGTTAGAGTACTGAAAGTTAGGAATATTTTACAGACAAGTGCTACTTATAGCACAGATACTAAAGGCTAATCCTTAACCCAAAAGATAAAGATGTGCTAGACATATTCTAACGGCGATGGGAATTCCTCGGGCGAACCCTGAGGTCTCCCACTTGACGAACCACTTCTTGAAGGTGTTGTTCATGAGCCCTTTGACGAGCTCGAAGTTCTATGACTTCGGCTTGAGAGGCAGCCAGCTGTTGCTGCAGGGCTCATTGGTTCTCTTGGTCCTTTCCATTTCTTCTTCGAGATGGCGGATGCGAACTGTGTTGACACCAGAAATGGCATCAATCTCCATGACTCGATCGATGGCTGCTCGACCTTGTTCATCATTACGGGCTATTCTGCGGATGATGACGTGTAGAAGTCGATCCGCAGAGCCACCTTCGCCGAGGTTGTAAAAGCTTCGGTCCCCAAAGTATGGTAAGGGTTGACCATGTTCGTCACTCCAGCGTTTCAGGTTATTTACCCACAAGGGAGTGCGACCTGGAAAAGCTGGTCGAGGGTTGTTGTTTGGGGCTTGGCGTACTAGCGGTAGGTTGTTGACTTCAGGCTCAGAGTCAGATCCATCAGAAAAGCCTTCTGCTTGATGATCATCCAAATGGATTTGATGCTCATCATCAGACTCTGCCTCAAGCTATCCATCATTTCCTTTGGGTGGAAAGTATGGGTCGCCATGATGGAATCCAGCCATTAAATCTACGCGAGAAGAGAGGTATAAGAATCTAGTGTATAAATAGCTTGTAGTAGCACAAAATACTCCTATATTATTTTAAGTTTATTGTTATGTCCTCATTGCGGTATTGTTGGTAAGATTTTAGACTTGTAGCAACCACACAACTATATTTAGGCACATGCTAGTCATCCCTAGGATAATATTGTTGATCAGGCTATATCTTCCCAGTTTTGACTATATGTCTCTAAGTCCACCTGTGTTGTTCAACAATCGTAATTCTTTTGTACTGTCGTAGTGACACTGATTTTAGTATGAATGCAGACTTGTATACTTATTTAAATATTTTAGTATTTATAAGTATAAACTCTTGGTCAGAGTGTTTTAATCCCAAATGGGTTTATAGTTTAGTATATCATTTATGGGTTGATATACTCAATTCACTATAAACCTGGCTCTGATACCAATCTGTCACACCCCAAAACCAAGAACGGCGGAAACGTTCTGGGGTGGCGGATGTCATGTAAAGTATCACAACACAGTAAAAGTAAACAAGCAAACAACATCATCCATTGCACTAAATATATAATTTTAATACAAGTGTGTTCTTTAAAGTTATAGACACCAAAAATAATGTAAATCAAAATAATAAGATGAGTCTTGTATGCGCTCCATCTTCTCAAAAGCTGGCATCGGTGCCTGTCTACTTATGAACTGAGAATACAAGTTATTTTGAAAGAGTTTATCAGCATTAAGCTGGTGAGTTCATAAGTATTTTAGTGTCGGTGTTTGTATCAAAACGTTTGAACATAGTTTTAAACAATAGTTTGTAAACATTGGTGATAAAAGTATGTGAATGTTTGTACGTGTTTGTAAAAGTTTAAATCTCTCAGAAAAACCTATATTTTCTATTAAAAGTAGCCTTCTACCAAGGCATAACTGTTTTGTACATTAGTTTATCGTAAAAGTGTGTAATTTTCCCCAAGTGTAACTATCATTATCAAAATATAGTTTGTACATCATTTTTTAAGTGAAATAATCACTAAATGTATATAAAGGGTAAATTACTATAGTACTGTAGTTTTGTAATATAGGAACTACTGTTGTACTAACTACCTTAAACCGGATTTGTATTAAGGTATCATGTGATTTAATTGCACCATACTATTGATCGGTAACAACGACATACAAATGGTCGTAAGACGCAATGACGTTTGGCACCCGCAGACCTACAAGTCCGACTGTAGCTAGCAGCAAGGTGTAGGATAGTCAATCCAGTATACATCTATACGCAAACTCATGCTCTCCCTCCAAGAGAATTCTAGCTACAACTCGGTCCATGACATTTAAGGCATGCTCCGATACAGTGGATCACAAATGTTAACATATTCATGTATATGTAACGTAATGTTAGTTGTTCTAATATCTTTGTATATGTTCTCTTCCTAGTATAGTTGTATATGTTCTTCTTCTAGTATAGTTGTATACGTTCTTTTCTAGTGTAGTTGCATATGTTCTAATAGTAGTAAGTATTGACTCATGAATGAACTGACCCATTGATCTAACAATCGTATAAGTATGATCCTGTGTTACCCTGATGGTAACTTACGAATGATGTAACTAGTATGTATGAATATGGAAGAACTTTTATGTCTATATATGTACACATGATACATAATTAATATTGAAACGACCTTCTGACGGCTACCCGATATCCCACCAGACCACATCCAAATTGAGGAAAAGGAAACAGGGCGTGCGGCCTTCCTAAGCCTTTTTAACATTTCTTAAATAACTATACATATATGGGTATGAAATTTATAATAAGTGTAACAAAGTTTAAGTAAAAGTATTTGATAAGTAAAAGAGTTTGTAAAATGGTAGGAAGTAAAACAACTTTGATAAACAGTTTGAATACTAGTAAAATCATTGGTTTTGTAGTTATTAATCACATGTGATTGATGTAATAACTATAGTAAAATCAAAGGTTAATTAAAGGGGTATGAACTCACTTGTGGTGAGTGGATTGGATTGAAATGTCGGGTACGGTTCTAGGTGACAAATGAAGACTTGTACACACGTACTTTCCTAGTTATCATATAATGAACATATATATAACTAATTAGCCAATTTATAACTAATAACTTAAGTTAGGACACCCTAGAACATGAAAACACTTTGTTTTAAGTGTTAAGGATCACAAGGATTGCATCCAAGTGCTAGTAGGGCAAAACTAGGGTGTTTGGGGTCCAAGGGTAAACTCCTTAGGAGTTTACGGTCTAAATGACCTTTACCCTAGGAGTTTACGGCAGTAAACTCAAGGGTTTATGGTCTAAACTCCATTTCTTGCAACAATGATTTGTTTGAAGGTTTAACAAGTCCTTTGGAGCAATCTTGCTAAGTGGTTTAGCCTTTGGAATGGACTAGGGCCATAAAACACCCTCCTTGAGTTGTTTACGGCCTAAGGGTATTTTCCCTTGGGTTTACTACCGTAAACCCTTATGAGAAAGATATTGCCTTTGTTTCAAGTCCTTATCACAACTAGGTAAATGTCTAAGTTAGCTTTTAGGGCTAAGAAAGGAATATGACTCATTTAAACACCTTTTTGGGTGTTTATAGTTTTAGGATATCCTTAGACCATAAACACCTATAAATGGTGATGTTTGGTGTTTTTCAAAGCTTAAACATATCAATGGAATGTTTAAATATGTTCAGGTAAGTTTTAAGCTTCAAACTAGGGCTAAACATTGGACTTTTTGGTGTTTACGGCCCAAGCATCATCTTGTACCGTGAACACCTCAAACATGGTGTTCTTGACCGATTTTCTTGGTGATTAATTGATATATAAATATGTTAAAGTAAGTTTTAAGCCTCAAACTAGGGCTAAACATGGGACTTAAGATAATTTTGGGGAACGTTTTGGTGTTTACGACCTAAGCATCATCTTGGACCGTGAGCACCTCAAACATGGTTTTCTTGACCGATTTTCTTGGTGATTAATTGATATACTAGCTTACAAGCACTCAAGGATGGAAGTACTTACTATAATAATGATTGATTTGAGCTAAAAGGCCAAGAACATTTAGTGTATGTTTTTGGTGTTCTTGGTGTTTTGGAAAATCTAAACAAAATACATAAATGAATGGATGAATAGATGCTCAAACACTAGATTAAGTGTTTTACTAACTTGAAATGGTTAGAAAAGTTACAAGATCGAAGATTTGGAATTAAATGTTGGATGATACCTGAGAGAATTTTTGGAGTTTACTCTTTTGACTATTTGGGGAGTAAACACAATGACTAGTTTATTGGGGAGTAAACTCATACATAGGCATGATTTTATGGTTTTGGGTGATTCCTAAACCCAAAACATATAAGTTTAGTCGGGTGATTCTAATACGCGAAGTATTTGCGGTTTTCAAAAATAAAAACTCGAGACAACACTTTTTTTCACCCATTCGTTTAAAAATAATATTGAAATAATCAAACGAACTTTATATTTCTTAAAAATAAGAAATAATGATATTAATTTATGATACGAAGTGGTTGACTTTTAGGGTTTGACCAAACGGAAATTTCGGGTTATCACATATATCTATGTTGGGAATTGAGTATGGGAGTGGTGATTCACGTGTTGGTTGGGAATGCGAGGATGAGGAGTATGATGATTCAGAATTTCCAGTTTGATAGTCCGGATTATTACTGGACAACTGAGATGTTCGGCAGCGGATGGTATGAGATTTTGGAGCGACTAGAGACAGTCATGACGAGAAGTTCTTGGGGACTTCATCGGAGATATATGGAATTTTGGGGTTTCTTGATCCCTATGTAGGGAGATCATGGGGCGCCTTCCAAGAGTAGGTGCGATGTTCTAGTAAAAACTGTCTGTGGGATAGTTGTTAGTGCATCAATTGGTGATGGTTCGAACCCTAAGTGGGGGAGAACCAAACTTTATGGATAGTACCAGAGATTTGCTCAAGGGAGGTTAGAAATATGGATATAGAGACCTGCGGTTCGGAATCATGAAACCATGGTTATTATTGGACAAGGCAAAGTGCAGAGTGAGATTAGGGATGAGGTACGTTATGTGTACGGACATGTGTCTCCATGGTAGGTGATCATTGGTCAGGAATCGGGTGATTAGGGATGTTAAAGGTGCTAAGCTCGTAGGGAGGTTATTGGCAACTGAGGACTTATGGTTCAGTGTATGGATTGTTATATGCCCTTTTAAGGTATTTAGGAGATAATCGAGAGGCCAACTCCCAGGTCGGTATGTGTATTCTTGTATGGGCTTTGAGCAGTAAAGGAAAGAACTTCGGATGATTATCAACGCGTTCTGAAACGTTAGCGATTCCTTTGTGTTCTAATGGAGTGTTTGAATATATCGATGTTGCGCGTTGGGTAAAATGAAGGATTATTTTTGAGATTCGGAGAGAATGTATTCTTGTACATGCAGGATGTTGAAAATCGGAGGCAGTGGTTGAGGTAGGACTATGGAAAGTTTTATAATGGTGGTTTGAAGGTTCTGAGTACAATGCCTTGATTTCCAAATTAATTTTAAGAAGTCTTGAGTTGTGACGGCAGGTGGTGTATCGAGTATCTATGACTCCAGTGTGAGCCTTCGGGTAGTGTAATCTAGAGGGACTATTTAGAAGAGAGGGTGTTATGATGCTACGGGGAGCCGTAGTACTCATTATTCAGAGGAGGGTGTGGTGATGCTATGGGGAGCCGTGGTACTCACTAGCTGGAGGATGTTGTGATGCTACGAGGAGCTGTAGTATTCTCTAGTCAGCAAGAGGTGGTTATAAGGGAATACTCTGTTATTAGAGCACGATACATGAGGATCTTGGGCTTGAGTAGCTCTAGTATTGAGTTTTTGGGAGCCTGGTGGTTGAAATAGGGGCAAGACTGGGGTCTCCGTCCTTGACGGGAATCACTATATTTGAGTTGAGTGGTGATTGTCGCATCATAAGGGAATTGGAAAGGTGGTAATTGTGTTGGGCACAGGTTAAGTCATGGGATAAACGTTTCAATAGGACATGAGGTTCCAACATTGGTACGAATCAATCTCTTGAGTTGAGTTGGCATTAATTGTATGTGGGTACACGAAGTGAGATTCTAGAATTCTGAGATGAATCTCGTACTAAGAGGAAGGATTATTGCTATCACCCGATATCTTAGACCTGGCCAGGGTCGGTCCGCGGATACAGGAAACGCCATGGGGAACATGAGACGATTTTATCGGGAGTATAGTATCTGGTTGGAGTAAAGAGAAGCTTGTGAATTATGTATCACTGGGCAAAGAGATCTGATACGAGAGTGAAGTCAGGGAGAGTTTTCTACTGAGAGACTGACGGAATTGTTCGAGAGAGAGGTGGTATCGTGGCATGGAGTGCCGGATCCGATTGCTTCAGATCGAGATGTGCGCTTCTCTTCCAGGTTCCAGAAGAGATTTTAGAAGGATTTGGGACACGTTTTTTCCCTTGACTTAGTTTTCTTAAAACAACAGCCATCACTCGAGCATCGGTATGTCACCCTTTGAGTTGTTGTGCAGAAGGAAGTGTCGGACCCCCCTTTTCGTCGGGGAGAGGTAGGGTAACGATTGATGGGTAGTACAGAGATAGTGCTTCAGACAACAGAGCAGATTCAGCAGGTCAGATAGAGGTTGTTGACCGTTCATAGTCGCCAGAAGAGTTATGCGGATAGGAGACGATCTGAGCTCAAATTCCAGGTTGGTGATTTTGCACTCCTAAAGGTATCTCCTTGGAAAGGAGTGATTCGATTCAGGAAGAGGGGCAAGTAGGGGCACGATATATCGGGTTGTTTAGAGTGGTCGCGAGGGTAGGCAGGGTAGCATATCGAGTGGAGCTACCTACGGAGTTGGATCTGATTCATGATACCTTCCACGTGTCATCTGAGGAAGTGTATAGCTGATGAGTCGGCAATGGTTCCACTGGAGGATATCCAAGTGGATGCGAGTCTGAATTTTGCCGAAAGACCAGTCGCGATGGTGGACCAGAGGAGCAGTGAGTTATCAGGGTTTGGCATTCGAGGGTGAATATCATGGTGATCGTTTGAGTAGGTGATCTGGCGGCGGGTCAGGCCACTAGCTTTTCCAGATTTTGGGTTTGAGCGTGTCAGCGTCGGAGTGGTTGGATTAGTTTTGATTTTTGGGGGCTCTGCGTGGGTTCAGTTGTCCGCGGGAGAAGATTTCGGTATGGTATGATATTCATTCGGTGGTACCGTTCCGAGGTAGTATAAATTTATATATGGGTAAGGGGCGATTTCGAGGGCGAAATCTAATTCAAGGGGGGGGGGGGAGAATTGTAACATCTTGTTTCAGATTGTTCGTGATTAGTGTTGGTGGGCCACGAGTCGGGCGCAAGAAGGTTTCGGATTGTGGCGAGTTGCTTGAAAGGTAAGGGATCTCATTACTTTTCGATATGTATGAGGATGGTGGAAGCAAAGTTTTATCTTTAAAGCTATGAAAGTTTGGAGGGTTGACAAGTTAAGTCCTTAAAGTCAAGAAGTTGGAAACCAAGTACATTGGGTGTACATAATGCGTACGCTTAGCGTACAGACGTGCGTTTTTCTTAAGCTGAGCCACCTAGTACGCTGGACGTACCAGGGGTATGCTGGGTGTACTAGGCACAGAAGAAAACCCTAATTAAGTGAAGTGTCCATATATAAAGAAATAGATGTTCTCATTTCTTGGCCACCTTCCTCAGTTTGTTAGACCCTCTCAAACCCTAATATTCGTCCTTGAAGTTTGTCGTGGCCATGATGAGCTTGTTGTGTTCTTGTTGACTTTGGAGAGTCAAGAAGAAGCATGAAAGGGTGTGAAGTCGAAGACAAAGTTGTGGATCTGAGCTTCCTTGGGGCTACAGCACCATTTGAAGGTATAAAGCTCCAAACCTTCCCTCTCTTTTTGTTATCTGCATTTTAGGGTTTTTGGTCCCAAGCTTGAGACTTTATGAGTTGATGCACTCCAAAGTTAATAGCCTGTCCTTTTAAGTGTATCTAATGATGAAGAACCATAAAAATGAGATCTTGATCGTGTGAATCTACCCATGCATGAGTAATGAGCATTTTGGCTTAAGAAAGTAAGAGTTTTTATGTGTTGTGACCTCATCAGCCATGCAAAGGCTTAAAGTCGATAACTTTATGGAGTAAGAGATGTTAGGAAGTCCAGATCCAAGAGATAAGTCAAGGTCTTAACGAGTTAAGACCCAGAAATGTATTTAAGCAAAACTGAGAGTACGCCCAGCGTAATCCTAGTACGCCCCGCGTACTGGGCTGAGGTCCCCGATCAGAATTGTGCATGCTTGAGTACGCTGAGCGTACCAAGAGAGGTACGCCCCACGTAACCCCTCTTTGGGCTTTTGGGCAAGATGATCTTTTAGGCTTTAAGTGTTGGGCCGGAATCCTTGGGCCGGCTTAGTGGAGGTTGTGATCAGAGAATTAAATTGATGTATTGGGCCTCATGTTGGGCTTGTCATGTAGGATGAGGTTCGACCTTGGGGAAAACTCAATTATTATTCGGCCTTGATGAGCCCAATGGGTTAGGACCATAATGGACTGGTAGATGGTCTATCTTTACACCTGGTAATTTAGAATTTGGACTTAGTTCCTGATTGAGTTTATTGTGGGATTTGACATAGAGTTAGAGGTCGGTGTTTGGCAAGCAGCATGACTAGAGGTTGATTCTTGTGCAAGGTGAGTTTTCTCACTATACTGTACCCGGAAGGGTTTTACTATGTGACCGGAAGGTCGGATATGTTATGAGTTGTATGCATTGTATATGATAAGTGAATCATTTGTATGTGCTATGTATGCTATGCTTGATATGAGCCAGAAGGCATTATGTTGTTGGCCGGAAGGCATATATGTTATGGGCCGGAAGGCGTTGTGGTGTGGACCGTAAGGTTGACGCAGGTAGGACCGGAAGGTTTACCGGGTCGGGAAGGAAGTCCCGTGAGACACATGGACCGGAAGGTCAGGGCCTGGAAAGGCGTATGTGCGTAAGTAGTATCTTGGGGAACTCATTAAGCATTTATGCTTACAGTGTTATGTGTTATGTGTTTCAGGTACCACTGATAATCGCGGGTAGGCGCCGACTTGATCAGTACACACACAGGATTTTTTTTATGCTATGAGATCTTGGGATTGATATATGTTTTGAAATGAGTTCAACAATGATGTTTTTCTGAATAATAAATGAATTATGTTCTTTATAAAATGCGAAAACTATTTAGAAAATTTATGGTCTTACAGGAGGAGCCAACCGATAGGGTTCCATGGCTATCGGAGCTGCACCAGGAACTAGGTCGATCCAGAACTCTACCTGATGCTCCGGAGGTATTCAATGAAGCTCCTCCAGAAACACATCAGCGTAGTCTCGCACCACTGTAACCTCTCTCACTGACGCCTTACCCGTCTCCCGTGTATCCATAACGTACGCGACATACCCCACGCATCCCTGCTGAAGGTAGTACCTAGCTCTCGCTGCTGAACATATTATAGGTCCACGCTGTGGCCTCTCACCATGGATTACCAACTCTCACCCACCTGGGGTCCTGACCCGCACTACCTGTTGTGCGCAATCTATCACCGCCCCATTAGGGCTCAACCAATCCATGCCTATAATCACCTTGTTCCCCCGCAAAGGTATGGGAACCAAATCCACCAAATAACGCTCCTCAAATAACCTCAAAACACAATCCCTGAACACTGTTGATGCTCGCACCAATCAATCATCGGCAATCTCTACCTCTAAAGGGCAATCCAACATGCCCGAGGACTCAGTAAACCTCTTGCTAAGCGCAAGGGAAACAAATGATGGGGTGGCACCCGAGTCGAAAAACACCTGAACCAGAATACCGTTCACATGGAACGACCCTAATGCATATATACAGAGCACATATCAATGACATAACATCATAAAATAAAGTAGAGGGAAAGAATCATACTCGTCACCACATCGGGTGCGGCGCGTGCCTCTTCTGCAGTAAGCTGAAACGCCCGGCTCCTCACCATTGGAGCCTCTGCCTTGCCCTGACGGCCATCTGTGATCCGCAGGGTAGCTGGAGCTGGCACCTTCACCAGTGCTGGTGATGTCAACTCGGGGCAATTGGCCTTCTTGTGGCCCCTTTGGTTGCAGTGGAAACACAACGACTCAAACGTCTGTATCACAGGTGCAGGGGTGGTACAATCCCTGCTGAAATGCCCCGTCTTGCCGCCCTTATAGCAGCCCGACGATCCCAATCTACATGCCCCCTCATGAGGCCTGCCGCATTTCCTACAACGGCTCGGTCCTGACTGGCCTTTCGGCCTACCATCTGATCCCTTGGGCTTCTTCCCCGAAGCCCTTCCTGTCTGTCCCTCCTCATTCTTCCTCTTCCGGAGATGCTCTAGATCTATCTATCTCTCCATCGCCCTGGCAATCATAGAGTCCAAGGTAGGGCAAGCTGAAAAACTAACATGCTCTCGAATATCAGCTCAGAGCATGTCATGGTAGCGGGTCCTCCTCATGTCCTCATCACCCGCATACTGGGGCACTAATAATGCCCTCTCCCGGGAACTTGGTGGTGATCTCCGCCATAGTCTCCGTCGTTTGCCCCATATCCAAAAACTCTCTGGCCAGCTGCTGAAGCTCGACAGCCAGCGCAAACTCTGCCCTGAACCTGGTCGAAAAGTCTGACCATGTCATAGCCTCGATAGCCGAGGCTCCCAACGAGTCGCTCACGAACTCCCACCAATCCCTAGCTCGATCACGTAAACACCCTGTTGCATATCTCACCTTCGACCCCTCAGGAAGAAGCTAATCGTCTGTGCAGACTCAATGTCTGAAATCCATCGTCTGGCAGCTATGGGGTCCTTCGCCCCATGAAAATCCGGCGCACCACCGCCCCGAAAGTACTTGAAGGACAGTGTGCGGGGTCCTGACCGGCCAGATGCCATGTCGCTCCTGAATGCACGGAGGCGATCCTCCATTATCTTCAATATCCCATCCTTTATCGACCCGAAGATAATGGGGGTCAACTCAAGGATGCCTCTAGTGATCTCCGACGCGATGGACTTGTGTAGCCCCTCATCTACTGGCTCGGAACCTGGTCCCGAACCCGATTCCTCTCCTGTACTGCCAACTGCTGGCCTCGCGCGTAGTACCACCATTCTGAAATACAAAGAAATAACAAATGTTAGTGATACTAATACCCCTGAAGGGATCACACCCACTACAAGTTCCCTGGTCGTATCTTAGCCTTCCTCGGTTCGGGTATGGATCCTCTGCTTTCAGTAGTACGGGCCCATACTACCTTCCACATCTATCCGTACCTTCTCCAAAGACTACCTCGACTCAACCAGGTCCCTTCCACTACCGCTGATCACTGCTACTCTTATCCTAGGCTTTCCCTAGGAAACCTCTGACCCACCCATCCCAGTCCTCAGTTGTTGATGGTCTCTTTGTGATGCCAATTAGTTATTACCTGAATACAATCACATGCGACGAGGCTCGGATATTCCTTCGAGTAAGGGACTCATCCCTACAACGGTTAGGACTCAAACAAGAATTACGCAATAGGGTCAAATCCAACACTCTGAGATTATTCAACCCTGATCACATGTAACCTTAACGTATCCACCTAACAGCTAACTCCCATCACTCAAAGCCCACATAGCACAAAGCAAACAACATTTCGACATAAGGAAAACAATCTCAAGCAACTCTATCCTCGTAGAGGAAACTGATCTAGAATACAACGATAAACTCGTACTATCAGAAATAACCTAAACAGGCTACCCTATTGTTGTCTACTCAATTATAGCATGCAACTTTTCACATACTGAAGCACATAAAGCAGGCACATAAGGCATCACTCCTAGATCCTTAGTCCTATTCTAGCATGCTGTTCTACAAAAACTGATAAACATAAATAAACTTGTATGGGTACATTGGGGAATACTTACTTGAGCTCGGTCGGTCGCGCACATCACACACTTTGTTCTTCCTTAGAACCCTTTACTAGCCATTTTAGAAAACATTTTTTTTCCAAAATCTTTTAATCCCTCGATTTGAGTTCAAACACCCCCGAAGGTGTGTCCGAATCACTCAAACCAGGGCTCTAATACCAACTTGTAACACCCCAAAAATACGAGCCAAAAATTTCATTTTTGAAAACATATATTTAGCACAACATTCGAATTAAAACATTTACTGATCATAATATTTTAATAAGATATCGCATGTCTGGAAAACATTTCATAAAACATAATAATATCAGAGTACAAATCCCCAGGAAGATCTCATGATGCGGAATACGAAGCATGTGTGTGATGGGCTGCTACCGCGCCAGCTCTTTCCCCTTCGAAGAAGAGTTACCTGAAACCAAAACTAAAAACTGTAAGCATGAAGCTTAGTGAGTTCCCCCATCATACCGCATACCATACAATCACATATCATACATATTGCCAGGCATTTCTGGGGTGCCCGACCTACCCGGTACAGCCATTCTGGGGTGCCGACTACCCGTGTCAAGCTATTCTGGGGTTCTGACTACACATGTCAAGCCATTCTGGGGTGCTGACTACCCTTCGATCCTGACGACCGAAACTCGCGGACTATTTCACCCCCTACTGCTACTATCACATATATCATAACATAACATATTATCAGACATATCTGGGGTGCCTGAACTACCCTTCGGTCCTAGTAACCGAACTCGGGGACTAGTCCCCTCCTACTACCTCTATCGCATATAACGTAAAAAGCCAGCATGCAAACATATCATCATATACTGATAGACATATCTAGGGTGTCTGACTACCCTTCGGTCCTAACAACCGAACTCTACGACTATCATATAAAACATATCATGCTAGCATATAACATATCAGGTAGTAGCAAACCTAGATGATATCACAAAGACAATCATCTATCATACATCTCCTACTACTGGGCCGACATTGTGGCCTTAGACCCACCGCTACTGGAAGGCAACTCACCTCGTAGTAGCTGCTGATCTGTGTGGGAATGGTCTGTCTACTGTTGCTGCTCCGGAAATCCTCCGGCTGTAATTCCCACCAAACACTTAGTCAAATACTGCTAACCGCCCTCAGGGTAAATTGTCCATTTACCCTTAACAAGTCAGGAGTCAAGTCACAGTCAACTCCCAGTTAACCAGACTCGCCGAGTTGGCCTGCCAACTCGCTGAGTCCCTTTCTCTATACCCAATTCCAATAGTCCTTCATCCTACTTGCCGAGTTGTATCCACAACTCGCCAAGTTCTCCTTCATCCAAAGAACACTCTAAGTTGTGACTTGCCGAGTTGTATGAACAACTCGTCGAGTTGTTATTGAGACAAGAAGATTGCCATGAACTCACCGAGTCATGCCATTGACTCGCCGAGTGACTTCATGAGTGAGTCTAGCTTCCAACCCACTGAGTCATACCCTATGACTCACTACTCCAACTCGCAAACACAAAAATGGGAACAACCCGGGGACTCACGACCCGACTCGCCGAGTAAGATGAAGGACTCTCCGAGTTTGCCTCAAGCAAAAACTATACACACAATTTTGCTTGAATCCAGTCCATGCCATTCATAGATCTGGGTTCCTAGGGCCTGGTTTACACGTAAAGTTTCCAACTTTACATGTAGATAATCACCAATGAAGGTTTTAGGGCTTAAAGTGCACCAAAAGGGGTAGATCTAGGACTTTCATGCAATATAACTCCATAAAGGCAGTAGATCCAAGCCCCAGGGACTAAATCATGCCTAGATCTAAAGGCTAACAACTTATTACAACCCACAAAGCACAAACAAGCTTGGAGAATGGCTCAAGAAGGACTTTCATGAAGCTATTAGGGACTACAAGCTTGAAAACAGAGGGGAAACGAGCTATACCTCAAGGAAAACGTTGAGATGACACAAAAATGCTTTGCCTACTTCTCCTCTTCTTGATCTACTCTTCTTTATCCTCAAAAACTTCAAGAACACACCCAAAACACTTCAATCTCACAAGGAAAAGGGAAAAAACAATGTTAGGGGCTCTGAGGGTCAATGGGGGCGAGCTTGGGGCGGAAATGAGGATTTAAATAGGGTGCAAACCCTTGAAATTTAGGGTTTCAACAAACAGCAATGACTCACTGAGTCCAGAATATGGACTCGCCGAGTCGCCAACTTAAACGCACCCCCGGACCGCGTCCCTACTCGGCGAGTCGGACCTACAACTCGCCGAGTCCAAGGATAAAATGACAAATATTTAGATAAATTTTACGTACCAGGAACTAGGTGCTATAGTAAAATGCAAAGCATGTTAGTTAGTGATAGTTCATTGGTCAATGGAAGTGAGCTGCTTAAACCACATGGAAGCTTTGGTAGGCCCTTGTGAATATCTATTAGAATTAGTTTGCACTAATGGACTGATTACATAAAACCATGACACATGGTAAGACTAACTTCATATGAACATAAGTCAAGAAGCTTTCAAGTGTTTAGAGCTCTCATAAAGTAAAGAAAGGAATCAACTAGGCAATAGGATGAGAGACTCGCGGTGATCATCTTAGTCAAAAACTTTATCGGTCATCTAATGGATTGTAAAAGAGTATCACAAGCTATCTTCACCAGAAAACTACCATAAGGAGTATTAGTTAGATAAAGAAACAAATCATTAATTGGTTTTGTACTAGATGAGTCACACTATGCTTAATAAAAATTCATGGAATGTACCATGAATAGTGTTTCAAGAAGTCCTTTGGTCTTATACCAACTAAGGAGCTTCATGAAACACTCTACGATATGAGAAGTGGGTTTCACACCCCAATAACACATATGGAAGTTTACGATTATGAGGTTTATACTCTTTTTGAAGTGATCGATAATTTAGAACTTAAAATAAAGATACGTTGTCTTGTTGGACAACCCAACAACTATTTTAGATAATTGTTTAACAATCCTTTTGGGAAAAAAGTATATGTTGCTCGAAGGGAAGTCTTCCAAGGGATGGAGATGATATCCAAAAGGGCTAGTGCGAGATATACTGATCTAGATAAGATTCAAGTGTGAACCAACAAAGAAATCAAATTTGGCCCTAGCATTTAATTCTGCATTAAAAGAGTTATTAAGGAAACTGACATACATCCACCTCTTCCTTATAGATACAATAGAGGATGTAATATACCTAATCATATAATAGTTTATATTATTGAGGTATATATGACATTGGTAGATGGAAATCCGAGTGTACCAGCTATCGGAAGCTGCGGTAGACCCTAAAGGCTACAACATGGAAGGAGGACACGGAGAACAATACTCAGTCTATGTATGTTGAAACTTGGTTGATCAAACACTTGGCATTCAAATCGTAAAAGTGGATAGATGTTCAAGAAGAAACAAGCATGTATAGGAACAAACACATAATCATACCAAGATAGGTTGTAAAGGACGTGTAAGCTTGAGGAGTTCATTTATGGGCTGAAACGATCATCTCGTAATTGGAATATTTATTTAAATGAGAAAGTTCAAAGAAATTGAATTTTGAGGAATGAAGATGAGCCATATATATTTCAAATCTAGTGGGAGTAATTGGAATATATTTTTCAATGAGAAAGTTCAAAGAGTTTGAATTTTTAGAAACATAGATCAACCATATATATGTCAACGCTAGGTGGAGCAATATTGTCACCCTTGTATTGTATATAAATAATGTAGGATTCATAGGAAACTATGTTCTAATTTAGCAAGTGTAAATGCTTGTCTTGGTCAGAGAACTGTTTCACTATTATACACATGGGAGTTACGACAAACGTACAAAATATAAGGCTTTGTGGAGATAGATCTAAGTGATTCATTAAGCCTGAGTAAGTGGAATGTTGAGGAAACTCGACATGAGAACTCGAAAGAATTTCGTGCTTAATAATATATGGCATAAAATTAAGCGATGCTAATGTCTTAGTTCTAACATTGAGCTATAGGATATGTGTTGTGTCCCACGTGCTTCTGTTATTGGATCGATCATATATTTCATGACATTATAAGTCCGATTATATCATTTTGTCAAGAATCAATTAATCAAGATCAAGAACATTCCCAAGTGTCCTAGGAGGACCTATGAAAGGGTGTTGTTAGTATGAAAAAGATCAATGTAAAGTTTACATTGATGCTAAGTTCCACACGGATAAGGTCGATTTCATTTGTAGTTGAAATTTGTGGTTTTACTGAATGACGGAGTATTAGCTTACAAGAGTACCATGTAATACATCATAGTGGATTTAACAAAAAACTTAGAGTATATTACAGTTGGATAAATTTAAAAGGACTCAATGTGATTGAAATAGATTCATTAGTGACATTTCTTTGAAACTCAATTATTGATGGTCCTTTTAGAGGCTCTTTTGACTAAACGGGTGAACATGCCTCGAGTATGGATCCGAAGTCATACAAGCTCACATGAAAAAAACTTAGTACATATACATTTTATAGTTGTTCGAATGTTAAGATATCATAGTCAATGAGTCATATCAGAAGATTATCTTGCCGCATTCCCTATGCCAAGTTTGATAGTCAGACAAACTCTACATGCTCTAGATTTGCAAATGAATTGGCTTAAACACTTTTAGGTTAGTTTATTTTAAACTTGAGAACTTAAGAAATATAATATTTTGTTTTATTTGGCGACTATTAGTTGGAGATCTTAATATATGATGGAGATCGGTCATTTAAGTTTGCTTATTATTATGTTCTCCTTTTTCATGTGTTAGAACCCACTTCTCGATTGTTAATTTACTCAAACTTCCACACTCAGTCATACTCTTGGATGTAAGCAGTGATTCAAGACTGTCATGATTATTAGTAGATTGTCCATAGTGACTGGACATATCATAGAATTTGCACTAACACTCAATAGTAATTAATAGAGATTTAAGTATTAAACCAGCTCGTGCTTAGAGATTACTTCATTGATATAGTCACGAGTAATTATAAGTGGATAATATCTTCTACTCTTCAAACCAAGATACATGTAGGGTTTTGATGTAAAATTATGTTATTATGCGTTGGTTTACTCCAACGCTATCCATAACTAGTAATTATAAAGGGTATGTCCATGTGTGACATCATGAAGTAGAAAAAACTAGGTAGTCAAAGTATATTTGTTCCTTTGACCTTAATAAGAGAACTGATATATATATATATATATATATATATATATATATATATGGACCCCTCGATGATTTGATACTGAAATCTAATGTGCTTGGTCGAGCCCTTACTGAAATTGATGTGTTCAATTTAGTAGTCAGATATCGTCATAAATATAGATCGGGAACCATAATATTGAATTATGGGATTGACTATTATCCATATCTCAAAATCATATAGATATCTAGAACAAAGAAATAACTGATCACTTATATAAGGGTTGAATCTTGATTAGATCAAGAGTTCAAAAGTTGCACTGGATGACTAACTCTCTTTTTAATTATTGGAGAAGTATTGAACCTTGTATAGTTGATGACTTGTCTAAGTGGTAGGCTGTTAAAAATCATGTCCACGGTCATTAATTATTGGTAATATTTCTAATAATGTTAAGGTCCTTTTGGGTTTCTCTCAAGACCCAAATTAAGTAGAATAAATGTAGGATCAATTGGTTTATTAATTATTAATAATTAATTAGAAACTAATTGGAAAAGATTTTTAGGAATTAATTAACAACTTTTTTAATTAAAGGATTGAATGTTTATTAATAAATACGTGGTTAATCAGGAATGTTCTAGAATCCTTTTGGAATTAGGATTGGACGAAAGTCACTCCGTACCACACATGAAAGGGAGTAAATTTTGTTCTAGGCATTCCATCCCACGTGGGATGGATTAATAAACCTAGGAAGGGATCCAAGGTTATAAATAGGCCATTAGGTATTTCATTCTTCCTTGCACACTGGCTTGAAAATTCACCAACACCCCCATACGGATGATTTCTCACCCTACTAGGGTTTATGAAATTGAGCCTTCTCCTAGTTATGTTTATTCCACTCTTTGGTGTTATTGGGTTGGATACTAGTACAAGGATTCTGGTTCGGGTTCTCTCATTCAAGCAACTTTGTGGAGGACAATGTCGCAAGCATCGATATCAAAGGCTACATAAGCGGTACGTTTTTCTTCTTTATGTGTTTATGTTTCATGGGGTAGCTATAATTAGCATGAAACCTAGATCCTAGGGTTTATGCACACGTAGATATATCGTAGATTGATTTTTCTGCTACCTAGTTTAAGTGTATTTGATGCATGGAAAACCCAAAAGTATGTCTTCATAAATGTAATATATAGAATATTCTACTAGAAATAATGTTATTGATTTTTTTATTGCATAAGTTGATTTATTACATGAAAATAATATGCATATGTAGAAAATTATAATAGAAAAATGTTTTATGCTTTATGTTTTCATAATCTATATGTAGAGTATATTTATAGAATAGTAGTCTATAATATACTAAGTTATATGTAGTGTAACACCTATCGCAGGTATCATTTAATTTTCTAAGTTTTAGGGTTTTGATGTTGCGACTCGACGAGTTGGGAGCCCCGACTCGTCAAGTAGAGAACACTTCAAGGATACGGGATCTAGACCCTACTCGAAGAGTAGGAAGGCCCACTCGACAAATAGGTACTGTAAAAGAAAAACACTTATTTTGGGGTTTGCACCCTATATAATCTCCTAAGAATGCATGTGTTGAACCCTAATCCCCATTCTCTCTTATTTTGTGAGTTATAGTGACTTGTGGAGCTTGAAAATATACAAATCGTTAGAAGAAGAAGAAGATCCAACAATCCAAGCCTTCACTCTTGAGCTTGACCATCTTGTGGACTATGGTAAGTCTTCAAGATTCGATTTTTATCTTCAAACATGGCTAGATCTTGAGTTTACTCTTCATTTCCTATCATTCTTATTGATTGCACGCATGGATGTCTAGGGCAAAATAGTCCCAAGGTGGGATAGATCTAGCTTCTGATCAACCAAGGATTCCATGCTAGGGTTTTTAGAGGATATTTTCGCTTTTTGGCCATTTTGACCTAAAGACAAGAGTTAGGCATGCATGTCCATAAAGCCTCCATCTTTGGAAGATTTCAAGGACTAGAAACTCTTCAGGAAAGCAGGATTCCATATCCGTAAAGTTTTGGGAATGCATGGCAAGACTTTTGAGCTTTCCTACCTTAGATAAGGTTCCTAGAGAATTTGGAGTGGTTATAGAGGGTAAAGTTGGAAACTTTATCCCTCTGGACACCTTAAGGTTTCAAATCTAAGCCCTAGAGTCCCTGCATTTGTTGAATCATCATAATAAGAAAAAGGGGGGTCGACAAGTTGCCTTAGAGACGCGACGAGTCGGATTGGGTTTCCCCGTATTCTAGATAGCAAGTGAACTTGTCGAGTTGATGAAAAAACTCAACAAGTTGGCTAACGTTTGTTCATGTTCTCTAGAATCTGTAGGAACTCAACGAGTTTCTAGATGCACTCGACGAGTTGGGGTCAACATGGATAGTTGACCTTGACTTTGACCAGGTTTGACAAGAGTAAACTTTTAGGGTAATTATGGGATTATGACGAGTTAATCTTATGATGCTTATAGGAAGTCGATTTGGAACTATGCGTTGGGACTTTTTGGATCTTCTCTTGTCAGCAAGGCATTCGTGAGAGGTGAGTATCCTCACCATACCAATGGGTCGAAGGCACCAAGGCCGACCCATTGTATGTGATATGTGGCATACTTGTTGATTGTAGAGATATGTGTTGTGTTAGTTAATTATGTTAGTGCTTTGCAATCTGTATGTGTTACTTGCACGGAAGACCATGGGGGAGCCCATGGCACTTGAATATAAGACCATGTGGGGGAGCCCACGACTTTTCAAGTAAAGAGCATGGGGGAGGTCATGTCACCTGGGTGTAAGACCATGTGGGGGAGCCCATGGCTTTCCAGTTAATTACCATGGGAGGAGCCCATGGCACTTAGGTATAAGACCATGTGGGGGAGCCCATGGCATCCTGGAGTAAGACCTTGGGAGGAGCTCATCGCATCCTTATTTGTTGTATGCATGGTTTATGTGATATGTGCAGCTTTTATGGCTAATATGATGTATGTTATGTGGATTGTATGTGCAACATGCCCTGGGAACTCACTAACCATTAGCTTACAGTTTGTGGATTTCTTTCAAGTACTTCTGAGCCAAAGGGCAAGGGCAAGGCTTGATGATGCGGCTTGCACTCTCTCAAACATTTTATGGGACACTCTGATGTATAGAAATAAAATTATATATGAGTTTTGAAAACAATTGTATTTGATTTCGTGGTTTATGGAAATGTATTTTGGCTAATCAAAAATGAAAATTTTCTTTTGAAAAATTGGGTCGTTACAAATTAATATCAGAGCCTTGGTTTGAGGTGTTCGGGCACACCCTTGGGTGTGTCATGGCTCAAACTAAAGAAATGGTAAAAATTTTCTCAAAATATAAATAAAATTTGGAACATTTAAAGTATGGAAAGAGGAGAGTGCAACGCGCGTGATCAGCCGAGCCAAGTAAGTGTTTCCCCAATATGTTAGCCATGTATACTGATATGTGAATTATGATAATTGTATGAATCTTGCTACATGTATGCTTTCTAAATTGTATACTATTAGGGACATATAGCCTCATAACGATTGATTTGGCCTTATTTCATGTTCCTTGTTTGGTTGTGGTCTTAGGGTAGAGTCTATTATTTGAAAGTCTATTTGATATTTTTCTATGTATATTTTGCATTCATAAGGCAACCTGCTATGATTGATATGGTAGAGAAATTCCTAGGACAGCCTAGGATTTGAGCTATTCAGTAGCCTATGATGTACGGTTTGTTTTGAGGTGAATTAGAGTCATCAGATATAGCCTTGGGAAAGGTACAGGTAGGTGTGGAAGGTAATATTGGGCCCATACTACTGAAAGCACAGGACATGTACCCAAACTAATGATAGACCTAGAAACTCTAAGGAGGAATGTTGTGGGAGGATCCCCTCTAATGATATTCTGATCATTATATTTTGTGATATTGCAGTTTAGTATGGTGGTCGCACAATTTGGAGGGGGAGGATCAGGATCGACGTCAGGATCTGGGTCTAGGTCAGGTGACATTACTAAGCCCATTGAAGAGAGATCGCATGAGCTCATCGGAGCTGAGGTCACGAGGGGCATACTTGACGCTACCCAAGTTATCTTTGGTACGGTCAAGGATTGTATGATGGATATCATGGAGAAGAGACTCAGGGACCCTATTGTTAGGCGATGCTGGGTGGCGGATATCGAGACCACACAGCGCATGAGTTCTTGTCTTGATACGGTAAAGGTGGTTTTTTTCTTCGTGTATGCTAAGAGATAGAGACCGAGTCTGGTAGGGAGACGTGACTAGTCAGGTGGGAGAAACCGGTGTGACTGAGATGACATGGGCCGAGTTTGTTCGGCGATTTGATCTGAAGTTTGCACCACCGATCTGCCACACCCTCGAACCGGACGGTGGAAACGCCCAAAGGCTTGTGTAACTAACAATTGAATACGATTACAATGAATATACATGAAATAAACACATATGTCACCAACATTACACACTACAACTTATATATCTCACATCAAGTACATTGAACAAATATTACATAATTAAAATGTATCTCGTTTGAAAGTCACAAAACATGAAAACCTAATGCGCTTGACAATTATCTTCTGCTTATCTGTTACCTGAGAATACAAGTTATTTGAAAACGGGTCAACATATATAACGTTAGTGAGTTCATAAGCATGTTTGATATAAAAATGATTTATTTCGTTGTATAACCCATCAAATCCGATATTTTCTAAAGTAAAATCTGTTTACGACGTGACGTGATGATCCAATATATGTAAATGTATACGTGGTTTCAAACATGTATGATTGTATGACTTTCTCAAAAGTGCTTAGTTTATTGTATTTGATGAGTTAAAATAAATGATATAAATTTTCTAGAAAATCTGATATTTTCCGATTCAAAAGAGTAGTATGATTTTGTATTATCGCAAAACCGCATTAAATAGCCACCATGTATGAAGTTGATTTCCATGATTGATAAAACGGTAATGGATTTCTACGTGAGACGTTATAACCATGCATGATAATGACTATTTCTCCTGTCTTGGCATTGTTGTAATGCCGGTTTTGATCAAGATTTTGTCACCCAAGACTGGCCGAGTTTAACTATAGCGAACAGCTCAGGTGTGGGGGAGTCACCCCCGTATAGACCCATACACAAACTCTCGCTCTCCCTCGAGGAGACTCTGGTTACAACTTACAGACTACGGTCGACACTTATTGGTGCCGACTGATATTTCTCACGAAATCCCCAAATATTACCCCATGAATTTGAATGAAATTGATTAAAACCAATTTGATGTTCACATAGTATAGAGTAAAGCGTAACAAACACGAAAAAGGGCCTTGTGGCCCACTAATCATGTGTGTCATTTATAGGATGTCGAGTATGCTGATGGACACGTTAGCCCATCAAGCATATGATTGATTTAGACAATGCTAGAAATGCAAATGGGCCACTAAGGCCCAATAGCATGTAAAAGCCATTGAGGGTCCCGTAGGCATATAATTGGGTCACAAAAAGCCCAATAAAAATGTTTTGATTATATTGGGCCCAATAATCATGTAATTGGGTCATGAATGCCCAATAAGAACGAATGGGAATACTAGGCCCAAGCATTGTGTCATTTCTCCGTATTTCGATATGTTTGAAGTATAGAATTTGTTTTATACTTAGTATTTACTTTCAATAGTAAAACACTTGACTTTGGATTGTAACGACATTTTAGTTATAAACATATATATATATATATATATATATATATATATATATATATATATATATATATATATATATTTAAATTCATGTGTTATAAACTTAATATCTTTGGCCTAATTGTTTTAATTTTAACATATTTGATCCTAAAATATTTATTTGACCATTTCAGCCCAAAAATATATTATTTGATATTTCCAACCCTTATTTGTAAAAAGTTTAAACTTTTGGCCCGAATTTCGTAAGTTTACATTTTTGACCCAAATTGCAAAAACTTTACATTGTAGTCCAACTCTTGCAATAAAGATCATTTTCCGCCCCTGGAATAGTTTGTTTGTGTTTTAAACTCATACTTTAAGTTAATTTACAATTTCAACCACAAGAGTCTTCCATTTTACAATTTTGGGCCCAAAAACCCGTGAGGCCCAAATGTAAGCCCAATAAACTATAATTTATAATTTTGGCCCCTTGACAAGTGTTATTTTCATAAAATTCAGATTTTTATGTAAATAGTACTATTTATTTTTATAAAACCGAAAATATCATATTTTACCCAAATCTTTGTGATTTTTGCAAAAATGACACTTATAATGATTTTTGGCTTTGTTTTCACTTATTAAGCCTAAAGACTCTTAAATATTTGAAGTATGTTGTCTTATTATGTTTTTGTTTATGAATATTTCACACTTTGGCTATAGATCTCGTGATATAACATGTATTAACACAATTTTTCACAATATAAATCAAATAAATCACATATAACATGCAAACACACATAGATCAACACATAACACTTGTATTCTCCCCAAAAACAAGTAAAAACCGAAAACAATGGGGTATGAACTCACCTTAGGCTTGTGGTCTCAGTTTTTGAAGGATAGATGAAGAAGATGGTGTGGTTTTTCGGTCCTGAACAAGCTTCTTAGGAAGTGTCTAAGAGTATTATTACACATACTTGATTAGAAGGAGTATCTTGACATGAAATGGAGTTATAACACTTGAATATGCAAGAACTTACCAAAGAGTGATGAATTTTAGGTGGTAAACCATCTTGATTTAGCTCTAAATCTCGTAAATCTTAGGAGCAAATAAGAATGTTTATTAAGATATTTGAATGTGTTTAAAAAAAGAACTTGGTGTTGGTGTTTGGTGCTCTCGGCCGAGAGGTAATAAGAAGAAGAAGAGAGAGGTGAGTGCATGGGAACATGAGCGTGCTTGGTTACATGTTGAGTAATTTCCTAATTATCCCCTAAACAAAAATGAGGCGTCAAGGCATTATAATCCCCATTAATCTCTTTTTTTTCATGTATATATGTATATGAATGTGTGTGTGTGTGTGTCTATATATATATATATATATATATATATATATATATATATATATATATATATATATATATATATATATATATATATATATATATATGGGCCGATTTTGTTAGGATTTAAAAGGAAAGAATGGATTTTATGGCCCATTAGGGCTAATTAAATTAGTTATAGCCAACAAGGCCTACTAAAGTAATTTAATCCATTTTAGGCCCAATATGGCCCAAAGTGTTAAATCTCTTGAAGGTGGGTCCAATTAGAGCCCATTTAATGGTCCTAGGCCCAAAATAGTCGGTTTGGATACTTATTGGCCCATTAGGCCCAATAAGAATGTCCTAGCCCATAATAGACTTGAACCAAAATATTTAAAGTTTCAAACTCTTTGTTGAACATGAGAGATGTATTTCAACGAGCATAGAGTATGATATTCTCTTAGGGTACAAGTTATTACACTAGGTGAGTGATTACCTAAGAATAGACTTTCCTAGTAAAAATGCTAGTTATGACATCATCCCCCCATTGGAAGGAATTTCTTCCCGAAATTCTTTCGAAAGGTAGGTTCATGAATGAGAGAATAGGAGAGGGCACTTATGTTTCATCCGGTCCTTGCGTTCCCATGTAAATTCCAGTCCGCGCTTGGTGTTCCATCAACCCTTCACAATTGGAATGTGGCTCTACTTCGCATGCTTCACTTCCTTATTCATGATTTTGACTGGTTCTTCGGTGAATAGGAGATTCTTGTTGACTTCGATCTCTTTTAGAGGTATGATGAGAGTTTCATCGAATAAACACTTATTTTTGAAATTGGAAATATGGAACACGGGGTATATGTTGCTGAGCTCGACAGGTAGCTGCAACTTGTAAGCCACTGGACCGATTTGGGCAAGAATCTCGAATGGTCCAATGTATCGCTGGTTTAGTTTCCCCCATTTCCCGAAACGAATCATTCCTTTATAGGGAGTGACTTTCAATAGCACCCGGCCTCCGACTTGAAATTCTAGAGATTTTTGTCGATTACCTACATAGCTCTTTTGTTGGTCTCGCGATGTTTGAAGTCGAGTTCTAGTTTGGATTATCTTCTCTGTCGATTCACGAATGGTTTTTTGTCCCATGAGAGTACTGGCGAGTGATCTGCATTTATGACCTTAAAGAGCATCGAAAGGAACTACCTTGATGCTCGTGTGATAGCTGTTGTTGTATGAGAATTTAATCAAGGGAAAATGGGTATCCCATGACTTAACGAAGTCAATCACACAGTCTTGGAGCATGTCGTCGAGTGTTTGAATGGTCTGTACGCTTTGGCTATCAGTTTGAGGGTGGTAAGCAATGCTCATGTCTAGCTGTTTTCACATAGCCTTCTAGAGTGACTGTCAAAATCGTGAGGTAAATCTACAAACCCGATACAAGATTATAGATATTGACACCCCAGGGAGTCTCATGATCTCTTTGATATAAATCCGTGTTAATCTTTCCATCTTGTACAATTCTTTTATTGGCAGGAAATGAGTAGATTTGATTAACCTATCGACGATCACCCAATTAGTGCTCAATGCAACTCTTGTAATAAAAAGCTTCGTCTTTTTGACTTTGAGAGTCTTATCCAATCCACGTAGTGCTTCCTTCGTGATATTCTCCGGCTTTCATACCGCCTAAGCCAGTCGTAAGTGTTGACAATGTTTGTTCTTGCTTCGAGAGCAGACGAGTATGCTATCGATGAAAATGGTTACAAGGTTGACTAGGAATGGGTGGAAACTCGGTTCGTAGGGTCCATGAATACCGTGGTAGGGGGTATATGTCATACAAAAGAGTATGACAATGAATTCGAAGTGACTGTATTGAGTTTGGAAACGAATTTTTTTTTGGAATATCCTCTTCTTGGACTCAGAGCTGGTGATAACCGGATCTTAGATCTATTTTGGAGAAGTAACTAGCTCCGTGGAGTTGGTCAAATAGGTCGTTAATATGAGGGAATGGGTATCGGTTTTTGATAGTGAGTTTATTCAATTCCCTACAATCGATGCACATTCTGAAGGATCTATCTTCTTTATGAACAAGACTGGAGCTCCCTAGGGTGAGACGCTTGGTGTAATGAGTCCTTTACTCAACAATTTTCTTAATTGACTGGATAACTCCTGAATTTCAGCGAGAGCTAACCTGTAGGGTGAATTGGTAGTTGATGTGGCTATTGGTATTAGATCAATTCGGAATTTGATCTGCCTTTCTAGGGTTATTCCCGTAAGGTCTTCTTGGAATTACATCCGGGAAGTCACATGCCATAGGGATGCCTTTAATGTTGATTTTCTTCTTTGGCTTCATATACAATATGAGCGGGGAATGCATAGCTCTTCTTGTGCAGGCACTTTTGTGCCTTGTTGGACGTAATGAGACAAAGATTGGCATCACGTTTATCACCATAGATTTTTAGGGTATTGTGATTGGGGAGGTGAAGGCGAATGGCCTTCTAGTGACACATAATATCAACATGGTGGGGATTAACCAATCCATGCCGATTATCACATCAAAACTTTTGATATTTACTAGCATCAAGTCTAATTCGAATGAATGGTTGTTTAGTGTTAAGGTGCACCCTACATAAATATCTTTGGTTGATTCAGTTTTTTCCCTTAGCCATCTTCACCGTGAAGGCTTCGTTTAGCTTCTGGGTTTGTTTTTTTAGTAAGTGTTCGAATATGTTACTAACGAAGCTTCGCTCAGCTCGACTATTGAATAAGATGTAAACAAAAGAGTTGTTAAGTGGGAACATACCAAAACAACAGTGAGGTCTTGGACCGCTTCACCTTGACCCATGATCAGGACTCTTCCTGATCCTCTTGCTCCTTGATAGTTAGTTTTATGGTAATTGCACTTGAAGTGACAGGTTCCTCCACACCCATAGCAGGTGCGACTGGTCCCGACATTGGTTTTGTTGTTAAGGCGGTTGCGATTGTTGTTGTTTTTGTTTGGTTGCTAATTCTGTCGTTGATAAGTTCTACAGTATTTGGTGGTGTGACTCTTTCGGTTGCATCTCTTACAATACGGCTCCCAACAGGCTCCCTTATGATGGAAATTGCACTGGCTGCACTTTGGAAGGCTTCCAGGATATGATCTCGCTGGTGTTGATGTATTAGGTCTCATGGCCGTATAGACAGCAAGAGCACTTCTTTTCTTTGAGGATCCTTGGGTTGGTTGCCCCTTTCTCTTACTTCCAGCCTCTGGCTTCCTTCTCTTAAGTTTGGAGTTTAGGGTTTGGAGTGCTTCGGTAAGCTATCACTCATTGACTTCCGGGGCTGTCACTTCGACTGCAGTTGTTAACACTATTTCCACATTTGTTGGTCTTGATTGCGGTTATTTGTGCCATAGCAACGGTTACAAAATCTGTTACAACAGCTTGGAATGTAGCAGAGTCCATCTGTAGGATTAGTATCTCATGGGTGCGCTTGTTATTTCTGTGAAGTGCCATTTTCTGTTGCATGATGATGAGCAAGATCGTCAGTGGCGATTGTCATTTCTAATTGTACTCTATAAATTTTGTGTTTTGTCATATGATTCTAAATTTTGTAACCTACATCCCCATGACGTATATAGGGTGCCGAGTAATGGTAGACCCTGCACGAATATTAAGTCTATCCCTAGAGTACATGGATTGTTTTGGTTTCAAGATCCTTGAGTATCTAGCGGTTTCAGGGGTTCGGTTGTGCATATAAGTGAATTCATGCAATAACATGAAACAAGGAAAACACATAATTGGTTCATTAGTAAATACCATCTTAGCACACAAAATCGAATCATAAAAAATAGTAGTGGGGAAAATTTGATCCTAATCATGGCAAAAAGTGCCTGGTGGTGGTTTTGATGAAGTGGATGCACCCCAAAGACGACCTCCTTGTCTCTTGGTGTCTCGTAGTCGCGCCTCCCAAATTAACTGTCTTTGGGATTCCCCGTTCACTCCTTGTGTTTGGCTCTCAACTCTCTCTTCAATAGTCCTCCTTTGGTCCATTTGATTGGGGGTGTCCTGAGCTCAGTTGCCAGTGTCTCGGGTGCACCGGACCATGACTGGGAGGGTCCGGTCAGCTGGTCCTCTATGTCTAAGATCGAAAAGACCTCGGTTCCCACCGTAGGGCTGTCGTATCCCCTGTTGGTGACTCCATCTCCTAACATTGTGTGCCCATGGGGGTGTGGGGCCATCGGGGCCCTTACGATAATCTGGTACTCTGGCCATGTATGGAAGATTGATGACCTTGGACCCTGAATCCGGGTCATCATCTTCATTGCCTTCGGGCTCTTTCCCTTTGAGGTTCACTACTAGCTTGGTGAGTTCATCTGCAAGTTCTACTTCATGTTCCTCCTCTGGTTCTTTCTCTAAGTCTTCTTCTGGGTCTTCCTCTGGATCAAGCCACCCTACATTCCCCTAATTAGGGAGATAAGGTTCTCCTGGCTAATGATACCTGGCCATAGCGTGTGCACGAAGTTGTTTAAAACTAGAAACAAATGGCACTCCATTTAATCCTATAGTATTTTAATTTTGTTTAGGTTTGGTTCTATAAGCTCTTTGGATAATTAGATGGTAAGTTTTTTATTCATTCTCCATCACGATTACTCCCGAACACATGTTGGTTGTATTTTGAATGGATGTAGTTGATCAGGCTATATTCACCCCCATACGACTACATAACTACCCGGGTTTAATTGCAATGTTCAAATCCTCCAAAGAATTTTACTATTCTTGTTGTGTTATTACTCTAAAATGCACACATAAGTATGTATTTTAGTTATTTTGTTCAGAGTTGTTTAGTTCCCTTTTTAATGTTTATAGTTGCACATCAATGTATGGTTAGATATGTCAGTTCACCATAAACATTGCTCTGATAACAACCTATCACACCCTCGAACAAGACGGCAGAAACGTCTGAGGGCTTGCGTGACTAACAATTGAATACCATTACAATGAATATACATGAAACAAACATATATGTCACCAACATTACATAGTAAACCCTACATAGCTCACACGATCAAGTATATTGAACAAATATTACATAATTAAAACGTATATCGTTTGAAAGTCACAAAACATGAAATCCTAATATGCTTGACAATTATCTTCTGCTTATCTATTACCTGAAAATACAAGTTATTTGAGAACGGGTCAACATATATAATGTTGGTGAGTTCATAAGCATGTTTGATATAAAAATGATTTGAATCATTGTATAACCCAAAAAAATCCGATATTTTCTAAAATAAAATATGTTTACGACGTGACGTGATGATCCAATATAGGTAAATTTATACGTGGTTTCAAACATGTATGATTGTATGACTTTCTAAAAAGTGATTAGTTTATTGTATTTGATGAGTTAAAATAAATGATAAAAATTTTCCAGAAAATCCGATATTTTCCTATTCAAAACAGTAGGATGATCTTGTATTATCGCATAACCGCATTAAATAGCCACCATGTATGAAGTTGATTTCCCATGATTGATAAAACAGTAATTGATCTCTATGTGAGATGTTATAACCATGCATGATAATGACTATTTTGCATGTCTTGGCATTATTGCAATGTCGGTTTTGATGATTTTTGTCACGCTAGACTAGTCGTGTCTAACTGTAGCGAACCGCTCAGGTGTAAGGAGTCACCCCTGTATAGATCTATAGACAAAATCTCGCTCTCTCTCCAGGAGACTCTGGTTACAAATTATAGACTACGGCCGACACTTATTGGTGCCGACCGATATTTCTCACTAAACCCCCAAATATTACGTCATGAATTTGAATGAAATTTATTACAACCCATTTGATGTTCACATAGTATAGAGTAAAGCTTAATAAACATGAAAAAGGACATTGTGGCCCACTAATCATTTGTGTTATTTATAGGCTGTCGAGTATGCTGACGGACACGTTATCCCATCAAGCATATGATTGATTTGGACCATAGTAGTAATGCAAATGGGCCACTAAGGCGCTATAGCATGTAAAAGCCAATGAGGGTCTCGTAGGCGTGTAATTGGGTCACCGAAAGCCTAATAAACATGTTTTGATTATATTGGGCCCAATAATCGTGTAACTGGGTCATGAAGGCCCAATAAGCACGAATGGGAATACTAGGCCCAAGTATTGTGTCATTTCTCCGTTCTTCGATATGTTGAAGTATAGAATTTGTTTTATACTTAGTATTTACTTTCAATAGTAAAACACTTGACTTTGGATTGTAACGACATTTTAGTTTATATATATATATATATATATATATATATATATATATATATATATATATATATATATATATATATATATTTAAATCCATGTGTTATAAACTTAATATCTTTGGCCCAATTTTTTTTATTTTAACATATTTGATCCCAAAATATTTATTTCACAATTTCAGGCCATTTTCCATATAAAGTTACATTTTAGCCCTTTCTTAATACAAATGACATTTTAGTCCATTTTGATGAAAATTAACATTTTTGGTCATTAAATCACTTGTCTTGGCATTTTCGGGCCAAACATAATTTATATTACAGTTTCAGCCCAAAAATATATTATTTGATATTTCCAACCCTTATTTGTAAAAAGTTTACACTTTTGGCTTAAATTTCGTAAGTTTTACTGATGGGCTATATTTTTGTGGTTTGGGCTAGGCATCATAATATATAGGTCTTGGTAGGATGACTAGAGTGTGTTGTGGTGATCATTGTATGTCAGTGGGTGTGTGCGGCCATACACGTGTGAGCGGCCACACACACACATGTGTGCGGCTGCACACTTGTGTGCTGCTAATTGTGGTATAAATAGGTTGTGTTAGTGTGTCAGAAAAAGTGACATATGTATGTGTACTTTTGAAGGTGTACTTGACATTTATACGTTATAGATGTGTGCATGCTTGACTTTATTCCCCTTCTACTCCTTCAACGCTCTGTTTGATTGTTTGCAATTCATTGATTACTGATTTGGATCTAAGGATTAGTATCAAAGATAAATTCAGTGTGAATTTGAAAGAATCATAGAGTGTGCGGTTGTAGATAATTGTGGTTTTTGAAGAGCATTCATACTTTTTAATTGAGAAACTAATACTAATCATTGTTTTTACTAGTTTGGAATCAAAATTCGTTCAAAAATCTAGTATTTTTAAGTGTGCGGTTGGAGCCTTGAAGGTGTGTTGTTGAGGCCTTGAAGGTGTGCGGTTGATGCCTTTGAAGGTGTGCGGTTGATGCCTTTGAAGGTGTGCGGTTGAGTGTGCAGCTAGTATGTCTGGTTGACTGTGCAGCTAAGTGTGTGCGGTCAAGTGTGCAGCTAAGTGTGTGAAGTTAAATGTGTAGCTGGGTGTGCGATTAAGTGAGAGGCTGAGTGTGCGGTTAGAGTTTGCGCCTGATTGTGTGGTTAGAGTGTGCGGTTAGAGTATACTGTTGGTGTGTGTGGTTGTAGTGCGTGTTGTTGTCGTGTGCGGCTTAAGTGTGCGGTTGCACTCATCCTAATTAACGAAGTTTTTGATGATTTCTAAAACATGGAATCTCAAAGCATGTCATCTCACCAAGAATTGGATGCAATTATGGGAACCACTTCTCGAATTCCACGACTGTTATCTGTGGAAGGATTTCCAGAATGGAAATGATGGATCAAAAAGTACATCAAAATGAAGGATTTCAAGATATGGAAAAGTATCCTTAGAGGACCAATCTGCATTACAACTACATTGTAAGATGGAACCATAACTGATAAGCAAGTTGATAATTACACCGATGATGATTTCGAGAGAGTCGAGGAGTAGGAAAAGGCTTTTGCTACACTAACCATGGCATTATCTCCGGAAATCGCTCAAGGTTTCCGTGAGTATACATCAACAAAAGCCTTATGGGAAGCACTGATAGAAATCTATGAAGGCAACAAAAACATGAAACAGAGTCGCCAAGACATGTTGCAACAAAAGTTCAATATGTTTAACTATGTCTTGAGAGAAACACCTGAGAATCAGTTGCAAAGGTTTATCACACTCACCACAGAAATGAGCTCTGCTGGTGTGATGATTACAAGATCGGAAATTAACAAAAACTTGCTAAACTCTCTGCCAAAATCCTGGGATATGATTGTCTCAATGATTAAGAAGACCAAATATTTGAACCGTTTGAGTTTGGCTGAAATGATGGCGATCATCAAGGCTTGTGATCTCGATGATGAGCAAAGGGACATTAACCATGTCAATTCATACTCCACAGCAAATCTGGGGATCCAAACCACTAACAACACTACTTTCTCAAGCTTTTCTACGACTCAAGCTCCTCAAGTGTATGTTCCTCAAGTTCAACCCTATGTGACTCATCATCCCATCTCATACATTACACCTCAAATGCGACACATTCAAATTCCTCAACCTCAAACATTAGCTCAACAAGTTGGCTCTAGTATTGGTTCATCCACAGATGGACCAGTTCAATCTCATGAAATTAGTCCTCAAGCTTCATCTTTGAAAGAAAAGGAAGAAAATCTGTCCCTCGCCACTGGTTTGGTAAACTGCGAAAACGTTTTTGTGGCCGGAGAACTCTCTCCACATCTCTCATTTGCTGACCTAGACCAGATTCATCATGAGGATTTGGAAGAGATTGACATTACATGGCAAATGACCATGGCGGTCTTCAGGGCAAAATGGTTCTCCAAGAAAACAAGAAAGAACAATTGGAGTGTGAATTCCAATAAGAAAGTGGGATTCAACAAAGGAAAAGTGAGATGTTACAACTGCCATGAGCCTGGGCATTTTGCAAGGGAATGTCCAAAGCCAAATCAAAGAGAGAATTCAGAACGAATCATGGTGCTGGTGATCTATGTCAACAAGGGATATTCTTCAACCAATCAGACTGCTAACTTGGTAATGGTGGCTCAATCATTTAATTGGAAAGACCAAGTTTAAGCTCTGAATATTTCAGGACCTAAAAATACACATCTTGCCCAGATCAAAAATGGTGTGGAAGAAGAAACAGAGAAGGATCCAGAAGAAGCGATCATGAATCTTCAGTTTGCATTCATGGTGCAAACTACTCCAAAGCCTGCAAACCCGAGGTTAGTGAATTTGGTTGCTCTCAATCTTGTATTAAAACTATTAAATTTTTGTGAGACCAAATTGAATTAATCAAGAGAGAGAGAACGAGGACCATAAATATGAGGGTTGCACACATAGGGAAAATCAAAAGCCTTTAAACACACAATTATAAAATAAAACAAAGGACTTTAAGAAACTACAAGAGGATTATAGCAATAAATGCCAAAACTATGATCATCTCAAAAGAAATTTTTCTATTCTAACCGCTGAACTTGACACATTGAAAAATCGTCTTGAAAATACTGAATTTATTTTTAACAAATTCGATGGGTCAAGTGAAGTAGTTGCAAAAATGATATAAGGATAGATGCAGTGGAAGGATATTACTTGTGGTAATCAAATAAAAGTAGGATTAGGATTTGAGAGTGTCCCCCCTCCCTTCAATCATAATTACACTGCTATTCCTTTGTCTCAAGAAGAAATTGACAGAGAACCTTTCATGGTTTATGGGAAGTGAGCTTCTGAACAAGTAACACAGTCGATTGAAAAAATATTGGATACTAACATTTCTATCTCAAGTGTAGATAAGTTAGTAGTTCAGGGGGAGCAAGAAGCTGAAAAGGCTAAGTCGAATAATTATGTGTCCAAATTTGGTGTTGAATTTTGTGATGAATCTGTGTTAAATTGAAACACTAAAGTTTTTGTTTCTTGTTGTGTGTTGTTTCACACTGATAATTTTGAAAATGACGGTGTTGTTTCTGATAAAATTGATAAATGTGATTTGAATGCTTCTACATCTTCCACGTTTGCTACACAATCTAGTACTTGTTCTTGCAAATGTAAAAATGTTAGAAAACATAATAAAAACCAGAAATCTAACAAGAGCAATACTCAATCCAATTATAATAAACAAATATGCTTCAATTGTGGTACTGTTGGTCATATTGCCAGAAATTTTTTAAACCAAATGTTTGTGCATCACATGTCAAAAAGGGGAGAAAATGAGTCTAGAGGATAGTCTTTAATTAGAAAATCCTCCAGAACTTGCTTTCGAGATGATGACTGGAAAACAAATCAAAGCAAGAAAATGACAAGTTTTCAAAAGAACAAACAGGTTTTCAATAAATTAACAAGCAGTTTGCCAAAATCGACCAAAGCTAAGCCAAAGTCGATTTCGTCAAAAAGTAGGTTTGGATCTTCAAACTCTTTGGGTAGAAAATCCACCTGCTCAAAGCAAACTAAAAAGAAAACTGTTTTAAAACCTAAATATTAATGGATGCGAAAATTAAAATCTAATCAGTCATCATCCTCCTTTGTATCTGTTGAAAAAGAAAAATCAAAAGAAAAATTGAAAAATGAATCTGTGAAAGTTAAGGGTCAACCCAGGACTATAATGACCTAGGTCCCCAAATCTAAATAATTCCGCTCTTCGTGCAGGGACGGTTGTGGAGGAATGTCATCAGACCCTCGTATGTAGATAGCGGCTGCTCCCGGCACATGACTGGAGATATTTCCCAACTACACGATATTCAGACATTTAATGGGGGATATGTTTCATTTGCGGGTGGAGAAGGAGGAAAGATCACTCAGAAAGGAACAGTTTCCAATGGAGTGCTAAGTTTTGAGAACGGTAACTATGCTCTCGAGTTAAAGCATAGACTGCTGAGTGTTTCCCAAATCTGTGACAAGGCTTATTCAACACACTTCACCGATAAAAAAATTGTCTAATCTTAAAATAGGCCATTGTCATCCCGGAGGAGTGGATTCTCGTAAAATCAAAGCGGGATGGGAATGCCTATATTATCAACATGAACAGCAATGTACCCAGTGAACTCACTTGTCTATTTTCCAAAGTCTCAGAACAAAATACAATGAGTTGGCATCATCGACTTAGCCATATAAATGCAAAGAATCTGAATCTTCTTGCTAAGAACGAAATGGTCCGCGGTCTGCCTATTAGAGATTTTATTACTTTTGAAAAATGTATTTCCTGTGCTCTAGGAAAACATCATCGGAAACCACATCTCCCAAAGCAGATCAACTCCATCAGTCAGGTGCTCTAATTGTTTCATATGGATTTGTTTGGTCCGGTCAACATCCTCAACATCAATCAAAATTCATATTGTCTCGTTGTGATAGACGATTTCTCTCGTTTCACGTCGGTCTTCTTTTTATCCAACAAAGTTGGGATCACCGATCTTATCAAGAAGCTCATTGTGATGATCGAGAACCAAACCAACATCCAAGTGAAAGCACTGCGTACAGACAATGGAACAGAGTTCAACAACGCTGTTCTTGATCATTTTTGCGTTGAGCAAGGGATCATGCGTCAATGTAGCTCTGTTCGGACACCACAACAGAACGGTGTTGCTGAGCGGAGGAATCGGACTTTACAAGACACAGCAAGGACGATGCTTTGTGATTCTAAACTTCCAGTTTTCTTTTGGGTGGAGGCGATCAATACAGCTTGTTACATTCAAAACTGTGTCCTGATCAACAAAGCCCAGATGAAAACACCGTATGAGACTCTCTATGGACACAAGCCATCTATCAGCCATTTCCAAGTATTTGGCTGCCCTTGCACCCTTCTCCACTTGGAATCCAACCCAAAATTCAATACTGAAGCTGATGATTGATATTTTGTCAGTTACGCTACTTGTAATGCTTATCGGGTATACAACAAGAAGACGAAGCAAATCGTGGAGTCCTTCGATGTTCGCTGGCTTGAAGAGAATGAAATGGATGCTAGGGTGGGTCCCGATTGGCTGTTCGACTACACATCACTATTTAAATCATTTAGTGTGTCGTCTGATAACCAAACTGGGTCTACCTCTGGCTCGAAGAATAACATTGAAGACGATGATGAAGAGGTTGTCTACAGACCGCCATTGGTTTCTGCTATTGATCCCCCGATGGTGTCATCTGTTCCAATTGCTTCTCCAGAGTCCTAATCACATCAATCTGCTCTAGATGCTGATGCTACTCCTCTAACTCCAGTTGAAAGAGAGGTCATGAACCAAGATGCTTCCGCTGTTACTCAAAATCTAATGGAGCTTCTCTTTCCCAAGCAGATCGCATATGATTTTGTAGCAAATTCACCGCATGAAGCTAGTACATCTACCGTGGATTCTTCAGCACATGATGGATCTATTAATAATCATAATCCTCCCGTCTCATTCAATGACATCAGTCATGCAATCCCCTCTCGCATACAACACGATCATCCGATAAAGAACGTCATTGCCAGCTGAGCGACGGAGTTGAAACGAGAAGTCAGAGTGGAGATGTCAATACATGTCTTTACTCTTGCTTGATTTCTCAAATGGAGCCCGAGAACATCGAAATGGATTTGAATAAGCCCAGCTGGGTAGATGACATGCATGACGAGCTAAATCGATTCGAAAGGCTCGGGGTTTGGAAGTTGGTGGAGTTTCCTAAAGGCAAGAAATCTATCTATACTAGATGGGTGTTTCAGAACAAGCAAGATGTTTCGGGTGTCATTATCCGTAAAAGGCGAGATTGGTGGTCCGTGGGTTCAGACAAATTGAGGGTCTTGATTATACAGAAGTGTACGCTTCAGTGGTGCGCTTAGAGGCCATTCGTATCTTCCTCGCTTATGCTTCTTACATGAACTTCACCGTATATCAAATAGATGTCAAGACGGCTTTCTTGTACGGAAAGGTGAAGGAGGAGATTTTTGTTGACCAACCTATTGGGTTTGTTAACTCAAAACTTCCTAACCATGTCTACAAGTTAGACAAGGCTCTGTATGGGTTGCATCAAGTTCCCAGTGCCTGGTATGCTACCCTCACACAGCATTTGCTTAACCATGGCTTTTCCCGCGGCACTATCGATCAGACTCTATTCATCAAGCATTTCGGTGCAGACCAGATTATTGTTCAAATATACGTGGACGATATCATTTTCGGGTCGACAAGTCCTAAGTTTTGCAAGGAGTTTGAGGACGTCATGAAAAAGAGGTTCGAGATGAGTTCGTTGGGGGAAATGACCATGTTTTTGGGGCTTCAGGTCAAACAATGTTCAGCTGGAATCCTGATTCATCAAGCCAAATATGTGGATGATATGCTTGAGAAGTTCGGGTTTAGAGATGCAAAACCTGCTTTAACGCCCATGGTGGAGAGACCACTGCTGACTCCTGATCTTGAAGGTGAATCCGTAGATCAAACGTTCTACAGATCGATGATTGGATCGCTGATGTATCTGACTATAAGTTGCCCAGACATCATGTTTGCAGTCTGTTAGCCATATGTTGTCTACTTTGTGTGATTAACAATCCGACCTGGTACACAGCATATGCAACCTTCTACTTCTCAATCCCTCCAAAACCTTAGTTAAGCATAATCTAAATCTATCCTCTCTCATAATAATTGTCTACTCACCTAAAGTAAGGAGTATCCCAGAAGTTCTTGATTATTAGGGTATGTCAGGAAGCGGGAAACATGTTCTAGTACATCTAAATTGAACAATTCTAGATTGTCTGTAGATCTCGCTGCTCAACATAGGTGGACAACAATATCCTTGGTCGTCGTCAGATAAATGGTACTTAGGAATTTTTATCTAGTAACTTAGGATCAATCTGTCCGGTCACTGATAGCATTCCTAAAATTTGTCACAATTTTTTCGTGCTTAAGTAGACCACAATATCGGCGATCGACCATATCTATTCATGAAAGGAGAGGTACTGACAAATGGAGAATGATTATCCAACAACTTTGATCCCACATCTCAAAAGGCTATTAATTTCATGTAAAGGAAAATTTTAGGTTAAATTCAAATTTTAGTATCATTTTATTTTTTATTTTATTTTACTTTTATTTTTTTATTTATTTTATTTTTTTATTTTACTTTTTAATCCTCAAAAGTTTTATTTTTAAATTCTATTGAGTATTGGTCCCTTATTTTTAAATGGAGAATAGTAGCCCAAGTCTAAGGAGAGTATAAAAGGAGAGCGTGCAGTCAATGCAATCACTTTTCCATCCTCCTGAGCTCAACCGCACACAGCTCCTACTCCTCTCTCTCTAAAAACATCAAAAAAACCGTCATCTTTTGTGAAATTAAGGCCCTATAATCATAAGAACTGTAAAAACGACTCCCATGATGTGGTTTTTGAGAGAAATCGATCTTGAACTGGAGGTTAATTGAAGGTTTCAATTCCAACTGTGCGTGTACGGCCGTCTAGCTGCACACTCCCTCGTGTGCGGCTGGTGCCGTGTTCGGCTGCACACCCCCGTGTGCGACTGAATCTGTCTGTGGTTGCACACTCCTTGTGTGCAGCTGGACTCGTGTGCGGCTAGCACTGTACAGTTGGAACCCATGAACGGTTTTACACCGTGTGTGGCTGCACACATTGTGTGTGGCTGGATATAGGTGTATGAATGTGCACCTAAATTTGACAAATATTTTTGATTAATTGAAAATCTCTTAATTTTTATAATGTATGCTTGTGTTTTTCAAATCATCATGGGAAATCTTGAGTTTGCAAAGGTGCATAATTCAACAATTTTTCTAGAAGATCCTCCGCCTGCCCACAACGATCTCAAATTCATTGTTGATGGTCTAAGAAAATGTTGCTTGGTTTCTGCTTTCACCGTTGGTCCAGTGATTTATCAAAGATTCATCAAAAAAATTTGTAGAAGCGCAATTGTTAAAAGAGAAGACAAAGATGAGAAATATCTTGAGGCCACTGTGCAAGGAAAGCAAATCCTCATCACAGAACATGTCATTCGAGAACTGCTGCAAATTAATGATATGCCTGAGTTTACCATGGAAATTGATCTGGAGCAAACCCAAGAAGTTCTGGATCATATGGGTTATGAAGAATCATTTCCTCCTACTATCAAGAAGTTGTTACCTCCTTGCTGGAAGTATCTAGCTCATGTGTTTGTGTGCTGTATTTTCGGAAGGAAATCAGGACCTAATGAGATTTCCCTCCTCAACACTGGTGTTATTGCAGCTTTAGCCTCGGGAATTGAATTCAATTTTTCAAAGTTTATCCTACATGAGTTGATTCTCAACATTGAGGGAAATAAGAGGGACAAGTTCTTAATGTACCCTAGGTTTCTGCAAATCATCTTTAATGTCATGCACCCCGAGATGGAGAGAGGAAATGAAACTTTGGATCTCAAGTCTATCGGTCCCAGCGCCTTCGGTTTAATGAAACAAAATCAAACTGAAAAAAATTGAAGGAAAATCTCCGTTGATAAAATTTGGGATCTTTGTTGATGATAGTGACCAATCAGGATCTGAAAATCTCTCTAATCCCACAAAAACCGAGGAAGTCGTAATCTCAGTTTGAGAGCCTAAAAATGAAGAACGTCATGTTTCTCCAGTGGCAAATGTGGCAGATGAACATGACCAGTTACATAATGTGGAAACTAAGGAACAGCTTGATCAAGAGGGAGGTGATGAGGATTTCAATGAAGATGATGATTTCTTAAAAGATTTGGATTTTACTGGTATCAACAACGACAACATTCCTTCGAATCTAGATCTTAATTTAGATGATGATGATTTTGGTCCATTGTCGGGATTCGATGACAGGCACTTTAAAAAGTTCAATGAAGTTGTTCAACTAGCAACTAAGACCGGGGATGATGTTAACGCTCTCAAGATTCTTCTTTCTTCTTCAAAACCAATGGAAGATTCTTCAAGACTAAGACATGTGGTTTCAAGGATTCCTCCCCTTGATACTAATGTCTCTACTTCTGTTCCATTTCTGAGTGAACCGACACAACCACAAACCTCTTTTCCTTCTCCGAGGCAGGGAGTGTTCATTCAAAGCCAAGCACCACCGGTCTCATCATTTGTCACCACCACAACTGTCTCTACCCCACTACTTCAAACTGAAGAAGGTCCAAGCACAGTATCTGAAGCAGGCAGATCATCTTCTATTCTGGAATATTCTCCCTCAAGTCCATCGCTAGATGAAGCTTCTGTTAGGCTAGCTAAGCATTTGGCTCAGAACATTTCAGATTCTCCCTCCTAAGTAAAATGCATATCTTTTAAGGAAGAATATTCAGGGGATGATAAGACCTTAGTGTTTAAGCTTCGAGAAGAGATTGGAATTCTGAGACAAAAAGTCATTGAAAAGAACATTTTGCTTGAGCAACATGATTCCTACATCACTAAGCTTCGAGAAAGAGATGAACTAAAGTCAAAGCAGATTTCTGATCTATAAATTGATCTTGGCTCTTTAAGTGCATTCTATTTTAGGTTAAAAAAAACAAATTGTTTGAAGCTTTTGGTGATAAGTTTCAGTCTCTTTTTCAGCAACCTCATGGAATTGAAGATCTTCCCATGGGTCCTACCCAGTCTTCAAAAGGCGAACATCTAGTTAATCAACCTCCTCCAAGGACAGCTATCATTTTTGATCGTTTTGATAAAGAACCTGACAATGCCGGATCTCGAATCATGATCAAGCATGGAAAAAGGACCGTCACTACCAATAAAAGTGAAGGATTACTGTTTATGAAGAATTCAAATGAAAATCGCAAAGCGAAAGATCCTATATTGACAGTGACGGACCTTAAAAAGAGAAAGTTTGGTGACGAGTTTGGTGATTGCTCTGGGATCAAGATGTGCGCCTTTGACCATGAAACGAACATGTGGGTCGTAAAGAGAAACTTTGGGATTCCTGAGTACTACCAGAGCATTCATGACTTTAACTCATGGACAAAAGTTGATCTTTCCGACCTTTCAAGGGCCCCATTTCACAATCCTTCGCAGGATCCCAGTGCGTACAACTTCAAACGATTTCTAGACAGGCAGGTCAAGGTGAACTTCTCAAAGATGAAAACGGCAAAAGCCTTGTATAGAACAGATGCGGCTATTCTCGATCCTGAATTTGGTAAGCCAATAAAGATCATACAGTGGCCAGCAACAAAACAACTGAAAGAAATTCATATCCCTCAGCACTTTCATGAAGGATATCTTGACAACATGGAATTTTGGGCATATGATGATGAAACTGCCACTACTGCCGTTAAGTTTAAGAATAAAGAAACAATACTGAGACTTATTTGTGCAAAAGATCTTCTCAAATTCAGAGAAAGAGACATTCATAACTTGGCTCATCACCAAATCATTTGCAAAAAAGAAGTCATGCAGGCTGCTGCCATGGAATTCACTAGGATGGTCGCCATAATCATCAATGGAAAATTATGGATGGGGTCCATGGGAAAATCTAACCTGAAGCTTTTCAAAAAACCTGGAGAATGAAGACCAGCTCTATGCTAGCCACAAACCAAGGTGGAGATTTATAAGCTATATTTTTGTGGTTTGGGCTACACATCATAATATATAGGCCTTGGTAGGATGATTAGAGTATGTTGTGGTGATCATTGTATGTTAATGGGTGTGTGCGGCTTCACACTTGTGTGCTGCTAATTGTGGTATAAATAGGTTGTGTCAGTGTGTCAGAAAAAGTGACATGTGTATGTGTACTTTTCAAGGTGTACCTGACATTTACACGTTATAGATGTGTGCATGCTTGACTTTATTCTCCTTCTACTCCTACACTCTATTTGATTGTTTGCAATTCATTGATTACTGATTTGGATCTAAGGATTGGGGCTTACATTTACATTTTTTATCCAAATTCCAAAAACTTCGCATTTTAATCCAACTCTTGCAATAAAGATCATTTTCAGCCCCAGAAGTAGTTTCTTTGTGTTTTAAACTCATATTTTAATTGAATTTACAATTTCAACCCCAAAACTCTTCATGTTTACAATTTTGGGCCCAAGAACCCGTGAGGCCCAAATGTAAGCCCAATAAGCTATAATTTATATTTTTGGCCCCTTGAGAAGTGTTATTTTCATAAAAGTTGGATTTTTTATGAAAATAATACTATTTTATTCTTATAAAACCGAAAATATCATATTTTACCCAAATCTTTGTTATTTTTGCAAAAATAACACTTATAAATATTTTTGGCTTTGTTTTCACTTCTTAAGCCAAAAGACTCTTAGGTCTTTGAAGTATGTTGTCTTATTATGTTTTTGTTTATGAATCTTTCACACTTTGGCTGTATATCTCGTGATACAACATGCATTAACACAATTTTCACAATGTAAATCAAAGAAATCACATATAACATGCAAACACACATAGATCAACACATAACACTTGTATTCTCCTCCCAAAAACAAGTAAAAACTGAAAACAAGGGGGTATGAACTCACCTTGGGCTTATGGTCTCGGTTTTTGAAGGAAAGATGAATAAGATGGTGTGGTTTTTCGATCTTGAACAAGCTTCTAAGGAAGTTTCTAAGAGTATTATTACACATACTTGATTAGAAGGAGATTCTTGACATGAAATGGAGTTATAACACTTGAATATGCAAGAACTTACCAAAGAGTGATGACTTTTAGGTGGTAAACCATCTTAAATTAGCTCTAAATCTCGAAAAACTTAGGAGCAAATGTGAATGTTTCTTGAGAGATTTGAATGTGTTTGAAATACGGATTTGGTGTGAGTGTTTGGCGCTCTCGGTCGAGAGGTAATAATAAGAAGAAGAGAGAGGTGAGTGGATGGGAACATGAGAGTGCTTGGTTACATGTTGAGTAACTTCTTAACTATCCCCTAAACAGAAATGAGGCGTCAAGGCATTATAATCCCCATTAATCCCTTTTTCTTTCTTTTTTATTGTTTTGAATTTATATATGTATGTGTATGTATATATATATATATATGTGTGTGTGTGTGTATGAATGTGTATATATATATATATATATATATGTATGTATGTGTGTGTGTGTCTGTGGGTGGGTGGGTGGGTGGGCCTATTTTGTTGGGATTTAAAAGGAAAGAATGGGTTTTATGGCCCATTAGCACTAATTAAATTAGTTATGGCCAAACAAGGCCCATTAAAGTAATTTAATCCATTTTAGCCCCAATATGGCCCAAAGTGTTAAATCTCATGAAGGTGGGTCCAATTAGAGCTTATTTAAGGGTCCTATACCCAAAATAGTCGGTTTGGATACTTATTGGCCCATTAGGCCCAATAAGAATGTCCTAGCCCATATAGACTTGAACCAAAATATTTAGAGTTTCAAACTCTTTGTTGAACATGAGAGATGTATTTAAATGAACATAGAGTATGAGATTCTCTCAAAGTACAAGTTATTACACTAGGTGAGTGATTACCTGAGAGTAGAATTTCCTAGTCAAAATGCTCATTGTGACTCGATCAAGGTGTAACGACTAGTGTGGGAGTTTCATGATTTGCAGCAGACCACTGAGACTATGGCGGAGATCACCGCCAAGTTTCGGGAACGAGCATGGTTGATTCCTCAATATGCCACCGATGAGGAGATGAGGAGGATGTGGTATCATTCCATGCTGAGAGATGATATCGGGGAGTTTGTAAGCTTCACAGGGCGCAAAACCCTGAATGAGATGGTAGAGATGGCCCATGAATGGGAGATGGCGCTGGAATTCTGCACCAAGCGGAACCCGGAGCAAGCACGGGCAGCGGTAGGTCAGGATAAAAAGCCGAAGACCTTATTTTTATCTAGTAGGGGCCAGCAAGGTCATGGCCGGTGTGCCAAGTGCGGTAAACTGAACAGTAGGGCATGTCATATAATGGGTTTGGGATGTTATGTGTTTTGTCAGCAAGGTCACTTGAGCAGGGATTGCCCCAATAAGGGCTTGATTTGTTTCCACTACAACCAAACCGGCTATAAGCGGGCCGATTGTCTGAAGTTGCAGGGAGGGGGAGGAGCAGTGGCGGTGTTGGCACCCGCCACACTAAGGATCACGAACGGCCGCCCTACCAAGATGGATGCTCCAGCAGTAATGAGCCGTGCATTTCAATTGACTACCGAGGAGGCATGGGAAACGCCATTCGTTGTAGCTAGTACGTATTTATTATTCCGCTCTATATTTATTTTCATTGATTATGTACGTGTTGTGCTTATGTATATGGATCTTTTTAGTCAATGGTATGTCGACTCATGTTTTGTTCGATTCGGGAGCAACCCAATAATTCGTGTCTCTTGCACTTAGCAAGAAGTTCCAAGATGCACCGACAACTTTTCATTCCCGCTCGAGGTAGAGATTGCAGATGACCGTACTGTGAGTGTTGCGAGGGTGTATAGTGATAGTGTCCTAAATGTCCTTGGGCAAAGGTTTTGTGGTGATCTAGTCTCGATACGACTACGAGGACTGAAGGTTAATGTTGAGATGAACTGCTTGCGGGCCAATGGGGCCATGATCGACTGTGAGTGCCAGTTGTTAAGGGTTCGAATCCTAAGTGGGAAAGACCTGGTTATTCATGGTGAGAGGGTCTTGCAGGGACCGATCCTTTATTCAACCGCAAGGCCTGGGATATTACTTCATTAGGGTTGTTTGGGCAACATTCTGATTGTACAGGAGTTCCAGGATGTCTTTCCATAGGAGTTACCAAGGGTGCCACCAGAGAGGCAGGTGGATTTTCGCATCCATATTGTGTCGGGTGTTGCTCTGATAGCCAATGCAGCATACCGACTAGCTCCACCTGAAATGCAAGAGCTATCTATGCAGCTTTAAGAGCTACTAGACCGGGGGGTTTATTCGTCCGAGTAGTTCCCTGTGGGGAGCTCCGATCCTGTTCATCAAGAAGAAGGATGGATCACACAAGATGTGAATTGATTATCCGAAGCTGAACAAACTAACAGTGAAGAACTGTTATCCGTTACCAATGATCAATGATTTGTTCGACCAGCTATAGGGCACATCTTGGTTTTCCAAGATAGATCTTCGGTCGGTATACCATCTGTCACAACTCCAAATTTTAGGCCTAGCATGGTCTAAACCATAACCAAGTACTAAAGTAAACCACATTGCACTCCTAGTAGCTTAGTGTCCTCTATAGCCTTAGGGCTTGGTTATAGAGCTAACAAAGAAGTATAGAAGGAAACCAAAACTAAATTAGGAAGGTATAGTACAAATTTGGGCAAAAGATTAAGGTTTAAAACGTAAATAACACATCATAGATGTGTTCACAGCATAAAGAAATAAATGATCAAGGAGTTCACGCTCCAAAGACATCTAGAACACAGGGTTTATGGCCAATAATGATTCATAAATGTAGTTCACGGTTTGGAAATCAATTCCATAAAGAGTTTCATGGCCTAGGAAATAAAGGGCAAGGAGTTCACAGCTTATAGTTAATTCAAGGGTGGAGTTTACAGCCAAAATCAAAGTGGGAACAAGGGTTTACAGTCGTAAACACTACTTATTGGGCTGAAAACCCCAGTTCAAGCCTATTAGTGGACCGTAAATACAAAGGCACAATTCCACTTCAACCGTAAACACCCCTATATATATATATATATATGTGTGTGTGTGTGTGTATGTATGTATGTGTGTGTGTGTTTTCACCCAGAATCAATTTAATTCCTCATATATCAACCATGAACCACTCCAAAATCTTCTCAATCTTCATCCGTGAACAACCTCATATCTCAACCATGAACCAGAGTCTCCTAGAGGGAGAGAGTGAGTTTGTGTATAGATCTATACGGAACTAAAAATCCGGCACCAAAGTTGCTTGCAACAGCTAGGCCGACAGGCCTGTGCTGACAGACGTCATGATCGATTTCGACGCTTGAAGAATGTCATTTCAGGCCATCTGTCATATTATTTATGGTTATGAGAACTCACAATTTGGTATCAGTAGTACGATTAGTGTATGAATGTATAAAAAAACTTCGCTTAGTTTTATTTAATTATAAAACTACAACAAGGGACTTTAAAAACTAGTATGATCTAAAGGTCTCGTATTGTTAATTCTAGGGTTGTCTTGGTTCACATGTCAGGGTTATATATAGATAATATTTGATAGGCAATGGGATGGGTGCTTTCCGCCTTACTTCTTGTTCCTTGTTTGGTTGTGGGCTTAGGGAAGAATCACCCAATCAACTCCCCGTTTGATCTTGATTATATATAATTTGTATGCACTAAGTAATCATAGGAGAAACATATATGGGTCATACCAGCATGTACCATTATAGCATATCATTTCTAGAACCAAATTGACAACGTTTGGGAAACATATATCAAAACAAATTTTATAAAGTAATAAAATAACAAGTATACAAACTTAACACACATTAACATACAAACATTCTTGTCTTAGGTTTTAAGACTACTTTGCAAATAAATGAAGTATGGTATTTATACTTGAACCTCTCAGTCATGGAACGATTCACATTTCAACTCGTTTTATATGGAAATATAGGATTTTCCAGGACAACTTTTATAAAGTAATAAAACAACAAGTATACAAACTTAACGCACATTAACATACAAACACTCTTGTCTTAGGTTTTAAGACTACTTTGCAAATAAATGAAGTATGGTATTTATACTTGAACCTCTCAGTCATGGAACGATTAACATTTCAACTCGTTTTATATATAAATATAGAATTTTCCAGGACCAGCGTCATTCTTTTACAAGTAAACAGATTACATTCTAACTTTCCGAAAACAAAAAGGCGATTACTTGTCGAAAACTATGATTTACAGTAGAACGGGAACAACTAGGAATGTATTTACAAAAGATCTAACTTCTATTTACAGATCACCTTACTTATCATTCATCACATCAGAAAATATAGGATTTTCTGGAGGAAAACATTAACATATTCAAAGGATAAAGAACATACTTTCCAAAAAAATGATTATCAACTCACCAACTCTCATGTTGACACTTTTTCAAACCACTTGTATTCTCAGGATAACTAGTAGACAGGTACCCTCTCGGGCGTTATGAAGACGGAGCATAGTAGTTTTACGTTTTATCGTTTGCGATAGTTTAATGTTAATTATGCAATTTTTGTATACAATGTAAAAATAGATACTATTAATAAAATGGTTGTTGTTGCTTTGATTACTATTATTTTATTATTTTGATACTGTACATGACATCCTCCACCCCCAAACGTTTCCGCCGTTCCGGTTTGGGGGTGTGAAACCATCAGATGAAGATTTGAGATGAGGACATACCGAAGACAACTTTTAGGACACTATAAGGGTATTATGAGCTTGTGGTGATGCCTTTTAGGCTCACCAATTCCCCAAAAACATTCATGGATCTCATGAACAGGGTGTGTATACCGATGCTGGATCGGTTGATGATTGTTTTTATCAATAATATCCTGGTCTATTCCAAGACCAAGGAGCAAAACGAGCAGCATTTGAGGGAGGCATTGGAGACCCTGAGATAGGAGAGGTTCTATGCCAAGTTCTCCAAGAGTGACTTTTGGGTGCGATAGGTACAGTTTTTGGGGCACATCATCAACTAAGAGGGTATTTCAGTTGATCCAGCCAAGGTTGAGGCAATGTTGCGGTGGGAAGAACCGAAGAATACTTCTGAGATCCGTAGCTTCTTGGGTCTAACGGGCTATTACAAGAGATTCATCCAGGATTTCTCCAAGATTTTTGTGCCCTTGACCTGCTTGACCAAGAAGAATGTGACATTTTGATGGGGAACAGATCAGCATTCGACTTTTAAGACCTTGAGACGAAGGTTATGCGAGGCTCCGATTCTAGTACTACCCAAGGGGTTAAATGATTTAGTGGTGTACTGTGACACATCGATTTCAGGGTTAGGCGGTACTGATGCAGAGGGGGCATGTGATAGCATATGCCTTGAGGCAGTTGAAGCCTCAAGAGGCGAACTGCCCCACCCATGACCTGGATTTGGGGGAAGTGGTGTTTCCCTCAAATTTTGGAGGCACTAATTGTATGGAGTGCGGTGAACCATATATACTAATCACAAAATTTTGAAGTATTTAATGGATCATCAGAACCTCAACATGCGAAAAAGGAGGTGGTTGGATGTACTGAAGGACTATGATTGTGACATCCTGTACCATCCCGGGAATGCCAACGTAGTGGCCGATGCTTTAAGTCGTAAGACGGTAGGTTCCCCGATAGGAACGTTTTTTGAGAATGATTTTCATCTCTCCGTTGTTGAATATGATCAAGTAGGCTCAAGTAGAGGGTTTGAAGAAAGAAAATTGGAAGTTGGAACGAATTCAGGGGAAATTCCATTGTCTGTCGGGAATGGTCAGGGCCTCTTGACCCAATGTGGCCGCGTGTGGGTCCCGGCATCAAGGGATGTGAGACATAAATTATTGGAGGAAGCACATAATTCCAAGTTCTCTATACATCCAGGGGCTACAAAGATGTATATATATTTGATGTAACGCCCCGATTCTCAAGTAGTGATTTATATATGAACCCTTTTTGATCATTGGGTCTACTCAACGAGTTGGTTGCCCTACGTCGAGTAGTAGTGGGATGGTCCACACATTTTAGTAACCAACTCGCTGAGTCGAAGAAGGGACTCGACGAGTAGGAACTGGAAGATGAAACCCTAAGTCTCAGGGCATTGCACCCTATTTAAAGGATCATTTCCCCCCACCCCCTGCCTCCCCTTTTACAGCCTCTTGTCTCTCTTTAACCCTAATTTGTGTGTGTGTGTGTGTGTGTGTTCTTTTGTAGAGTTTAAGTGTGGAGGAAGGATTTTGGTGAAGGAAACACTTGGGGAAACAAGCTATTTGAAACAAGAGTTCGTGGGATTCAAGATCTGCATCAGTAAGCACTCTCTTTAAGGTACTAAACCATTTTCCTTGGCTCATTTTCACCTAAACCCTCTTTTGCACGAGTTTTAAGAAAGGTTTCTTGTGCTTAAGCCAAGATCTGAAGTTGTAACTTCAGATATAAACTCCCCTTGGCCCCTAGATTCATAAAGTCATCAGCTTTACTTAGTATGAGCCTTCCCTCAATTGTATAACTTCATTGCAAGCCTAGTTTTATCATTTTAGGGTCTTAAAAGACTTGCATGCACGTAAAGTTTGCAAATTTACATGATAAGCATGCCTAAGGAAGTTGGATCTACAATTTGGAGCCTTGACATGGCTTAAAAACTGTCTTTATGGTTAAAGGACTGAAGGGACTCGCTGAGTCTCATGGTCCACTCGGCGAGTCATATGAAGATGGGCATTAACCAGACGAGTTGGATGAACAACTCAGTGAGTCCGATGAAGATTACCATAGACTTGAGGAGTTGGATGAACAACTCGGCGAGTCAATTAAGCTTTCCCAATTAATGTAGGCATGTGAACGTTTCGAGTTGCAAGAAGGAATACTCGACGAGTGGCCTTAGAGCTTCGATCGCCAACCTTAGGAACTCGACGAGTCACTCTGGTGACTCGGCGAGTGGACGAGTGTCTCAAAGAACTCGGCGAGTAGCTGAGGATACTCGATGGGTTAGGGTCAACATGGACTGTTGACCTTGACTGTTACTTTGACTTTGACCAGGGGTTGACTAGTTGACATATAAGGTACCTTGGAAGGTTGGGAACTTATAAGTATGGTTCTATTATGATAATAGGTGGTGGAGTTTCTGGCAGCGATCTGAGAGGTGGAGTTTATCTACCGAGCTAACTTTTGCGAGGTGAGTTACCTCACTATACTAAGGGGTCTAAGGCACCAAGGTCGGCCCATTGGATATGTTATTCTAACAGTGTTAGTATGTTGACTATGAAGTTAGTTTTGCATGATAGTGGTTATGCCAGTTAGGTAGATCTGTAGGACTACCTGTGTTGTTATATGATTATCTTCATGTTTAGTGGTTATTCTATATGTGGATATGTTATGTGGGATGGGTTGAGGTGAGACTGCTTCGTGCGGTAGCCAACAAACCCGGGAGCATTCCAGTTACGGACTAAGGAAGACTATTAGTCTCCGCTCGATGGCAAGGCAGATGTGAGCTGTGGGCCCATAAGGCAATCCAGACTCACATTGTGGGCCCAAGGGTAATCCAATTTGTTAAGTTGTAGGCCTATTCCATGTTGTTATGTTCAATTTGTTATGTTATGATATTGCTGATATTGATATGTGGACTATATGTGTACCGGTATTTTGGCGGAACGCACTAAGCTTTCGGGCATATAGTTTCAGTTTATTGTTTCAGGTACGTCAGGGGATCGTGGTAAGGCGAAGGCGTGATTGTACCACTCCTCCTTTTGATGACTCTGTTTCTGGGATATTCTGATATAATACATTGGAAAACATGTTTTCTAATAACTGTTGAATTTGGGATGTATTTTAAAAGTTTAAATTTTGCTTGATTTTTATGGGTGTTACAAGTTGGTATCAGATCCTTGGTTTGAGTGAATTGGATGAACATTCATGTGGATCCAGTCTCAAATCAAGGAAAAATTTTCAAAATAACTTCTAAAACTATTTTCAAAATATCAAAGGAGGATGCAGGGTGTACGATCAGCCAGAGCCAGTAAGTAAACCCAAAATACCATGCAGTAATTGATTTATGTGATATGCTAGAACAGCATGCTAGGGCTACGCTAGGGATCTTCAGGAATTGGATGATAGACTTGCCTGATTACATGATACCTACTAGCCCAGGGTTTCAGTTATATGAGATTAACATCATTACTGTAGTTATCTGGCATGTGGCTAATCGTTGTACATAATCAAGATCTTATAGCTTGAGAATGTTTAATTCGACCTTAGGGAAGGACCGGATATTCGAAAGTCTATAGGGTCCAGAGTTATGTATGGCTAGCATACACTAGTGCTGCAGGGTTGATGGGAGTTTCATGGATGAGGGTTGGGCGCCAGCTATGTTTATGTATATTGTTAGGGTATTGTGGTGATACTTTAGACAAATATGGGTAGGTGTGGAAGGTAGTATGAGCCCGTACTACTAAAAGCACAGGACCCATACGCGTAGAAAGGAAGTCACAATCCCTAGGGTTTAGTTGGGAGTTGGATCCCCATGGTTGTGCGAATCATCTGATGTTTGTTGGTGTGTTTTTAGTATGGTGGTGACGAGACATTTTGCGACCGCATCCGGGTCGGGATCAGGATCAGGAAGCCAGGAGGTGCCGGTAGCACCTAAGTCTTTCGTACAAATAGGGACGGATGAGCTAGATGCTAGGATTCAAGAGTTCCTGCATGATGAGGTTTCCACTTTGTTTCGGGCGCAGCTACCAGAGATGTTTGGATCTATTAAGACCACTATGATTGAGTACTTTGACGAGCGTTACGTAGCCCTTGTAGAGACGACTGCCACTGCAGCTGCATCAGCGGAAGGAGGAGGTAGAGTTAGACAGGATTTCCACTACCAGGACTTCGATAACACGAAGCCACCGACATTTTATGGTACTCAGGATGCGATTAGGGCTATGAGGTGGTTATCTGACGTGGAGGGATGTTTCTTCACGTGTTCATGTCCTACTGACTAGAAGGTCAGATGCGCCCTGAACCTGCTCAGGCTAGGGGCCACAGACTGGTGGAGACTGACGACCAGATCATACATTGATGATCAGAGAGCTGTTGTCACTTGGGAGCAGTTCAGAGAGATGTTTCGCAACCGCTATGTTCCACGGGCAGAGCGGGAGCGGTTAGCTTAGTAGATTTTGAGTTTGGGACAGGACGGAGAGTCCGTGATGGAGATCACCCATATGTTTACAGAGAGGGAGATGTTCTGCCCAGAGTTTGCCTCCGAGCAGGCTTAGATGACTTGTTATATGAGCATGCTCAAGACTAGCATCCGTCAGTTTGTGTCTACCCAGCAATGTGATACTCTGTTGGAGTTGCAGGAGGCCGCCAGGCGGTGTGAGTTGGAGATCGAGTTACAGTTGATGAAGTAGCGTCTGGCCCCGACACAGTCTCAGCTAGTACCAAAGCGGTCTAAGACCGCTGATTCTAGGACTGGGGGTCAACAGAGCAGCACATGTGGGAAGTGCGGTAGAGGTCATTCTGGATTATGTTAAGCGGGTAGTGGATGCCACAGGTGTGGCAAAGAGGGGCATTATGTGAAAGATTGTTGCCAGAGCACCTTGGTTTCGGGTATGAGGTTATCCTACCACTGTGATCAGGTTGGCCATGTGAAGGCCAACTGCCCATTGCTAGCCGCCAAATTGACGCAGGTTCCAGCGCCAACAACATTGAGGATCGCTGATGGGAGGCCTATTAAGGCCGAGCCTCCGAAGGCTCAGGGCATGCTTTACGGCAGATGAGGCCAGAGCAGCACCATATGTGGTTGCTGGTATGTTTCTCTCCTTTACCTTAATTATTATATATGTATTATGCTTATATGTGGTACTTGTGCTTAGGGGGTTTGGTGTGCCAATTGATGAGCAAGAGTGTCTGTTGCGAATTTCTATCGCCAACGAACATGGAGTTTCTGCTTCTTCGGCCTACCAAGGATGCCAGTTGGAGATCTTCGGAGTGGTCTTTCCGATAGATTTGATTTTGATTCCCATGGGGGAAGTATGTGTGATCGTGGGTATGGATTGGCTTAGTCGTTTCGGTGCCATGATAGATTGCGAGGGCCAGTTTGTGGTAGTTTGAACCCCAAGTGGGGGAGAACTGATTGTATATGGCGAGGTCACCAGAGTGGGGTCAGTGTTCTGTTCAGCCGCCAGAGCTCGGCATTATATTCACCATGGTTGTGCGGGATACCTAGCGTACGTGGTGGATACACGGGTTGGAGACCAGACTTTAGTTTCAGAGGTTCCAATGGTTAGGGAGTTTGACGACATGTTTCCGGAGGAGTTTCCGGGGGTACGTCCAAAGAGGCAGGTCGAGTTCTGGATCAACCTGGTGCCGGGTGCAGCTCCTATTTCCAAGGCATCGTACTGTTTGGCATCACACGAGATGTAGGAGCTATCTTCACATCTGCAGGAGCTATTGGGCAAGCAGTTCATTCGACCTACCAGTTCTCCATGCGGAGAACCGATCCTCTTCCTGAGGAAGAAGGATGGATCGCACCGGATGTGCATTGACTATAGGGAGTTCAAAGAGTTGACGGTGAAGAACCGTTATCCACTCCCAAGGATAGACAATCTCTTTGACCAGTTGCAGGACGCATCTTGGTTCTCCAAGATTGACTTGAGATCGGGGTATCATCAGGTCCGGGTTAGCGAGTAGGAAGTTGAGAAGACTGCGTTTCCGATTATGGTCACTACGAGTTCGTGGTGATGCTGTTTGGGCTCACCAACGCTCCGGCAGTATTCATGGACTTGATGAATCAAGTCTGCAGACCGATGCTTGATCGCTCGGTCATTGTGTTCATGTATGATATCTTTGATGGGTTTTAAGCATTCTAACAGTTCCTAAGTGTACATGAAACCCTAATAACCTTGGATCTATGTTTGTCTAATTATTATGCAAAGTTGAATTCCAAGGTTATATTCCTATCTAGCATACATGGGGAACAATTTTTAACTTGAATGAAAGATAGAATAACTTACCTTGTTGTTGCTTATGTTCCTTGAAACCTTGTGAGCCTAGCACCCCAAGTTTGATACCTCTAATGCTTCACACAACACCAAATGCTCTTGGAAAGAATTTTGAGAGAATACACACTTCTTAAAATCGGCCTAGCCCTCTTGTTTCATGTATGTAGCCGATTTTGGTGGAGAATGAGATTCTTATATAGTGTTGACACATCTAGGGTTACACCATGTAAACCCTAATGTGTCATGACTCTTCGTTTCCATGACCCATGGGTTTGTAAATCCCATGGAGCATCCATGGAGTATCCTATGGGTGGAACCCAACTTGATAATCCATGGAGCCTCTTAGCCCACTATACAAGATATGGATGATTTACATAATCAACCCATATATTTAATTAGCTATCTTCTGATCACTTAATTAATTAATTCTTGATCAAACTAATCAAATAATATTATTAATATATTAGAACTTATAATATATTAATAGTCTCCAAATGTTATTTCTCTCATTTAGTCTATCAAATTGCATGGTGCCATGCAACCCAAATGGACCATGCCGGGTCGGGTCAAATACTGACCAGAAATAGTTATGGACTTAGACACCTTATCCAACAGTCTCCCACTTGGATAAGTCTAATAACTATAACTCCAGTACTTCAGGAACCGACTGGCAATCGTAGATCTTTCAAGGTCTCTCAGAACTGAGAAGATGTTGATATGCCATTTAAGATAAGTGATCATATAATCCTCTGTTCTAGATATCAGCCGGACACATACATGGAACAATGTCTTACTTATTGTCCAGCAGTTTGTTTCCCGATTTCCGATTTGTTTGACAAAGAACTTAATTGAACACATTAACTTAGTTCTGACCGGGCCCGGTACATAGGTCAAAACCAAATCATCGAGGGGCCCAGATATCAACTTCTAATCCAAGAAGGAACAGATAAACTCCGAGTCATATGTTTGTTCTACCACTCATTTAATTATACACAAAAGCACGTTTTATAACATCGAGTTACCAATACGTTTTCGTACAATCAATGGATAACCAACTTGTAAGTAACAAATCATATCTCTTGGTTTGCAGACTTATATGATATTACCGTCTCACGATCACGCGAGATAGAATTCCATGAAGGGATTCCAGTGAGCGTGGGTTGAGTCCAATGCTCAGAACTTATGAGTACTCATGATTGTTTTAGCCTTGTCCAACACCGTAGACCTCTGCAACCAATCATGACAGTCTTGATTCATACCTACTTCCGACATATAACCGACTGTGGAGGTTTGAATAATATGTTATACCAAACAAAATTATTCTGGAAGTCAACACATGCAAAAGAAATATAGTAAACGATCGACAAGAGATAGCAACACTTTACTCATAAATAAAACACTTTTTATTCATCATCTAATGTCAATTAGACTTTACATATTTCGAGGTTATCTAACTATTAAATACAATATCATCCTTCAGCCCTATGCTCCTAGCATGTTGGAGATGCTTAACCCGAGTCAGTCCCTTCGTGAGGGGATCTGCTAGGTTCTCATCTGATGATACCCTCTTTGCCACGAGGAGTCCTTCTTCTATTCGATGTTTGATAAAATGGTATTTTCTGTCGATGTCTCTGGATCTCTCGTGATCCTTTGGTTCCTTGGCTAAGGCAACAGCGCTTTCACTAGAAAATTTCCATTGGCTCTTTAATAGCTGGTACAACTCCAAGGTCTCCAATGAAGTTCTTCAACCATATCGCCTCCTTTTCCGCCTCGCTCGCTGCAATATACTCTGATTCACAAGTTGAATCAGCCACTGTCTCTTGCTTGGAACTCTTCCAAGAAATTTCTCTTCCGTTTAGGGTAAAGACCCAGCCCGACTGAGAGTGGAATTTATCCCTATCAGTCTTGAAGCTAGCATCACTATACCCTACAACTCTCAAGTCATCACTCCCACCGAGGGTAAGGACCCAGTCCTTAATCCTCCGTAGGTAATTGAGGATATTCTTTACCGCAGTCCAGTGTGCCTTGCCAGGGTTCCCCTGATACCTGCTAACCATGCTCAGCGGAAATGCTACATCAGGTTGGGTACACGTCATAGCATACATGATCGATCCTAAAGTCGAAGCATAAGGTATTCGAATCATTTCTACTATCTCAGCCTCAGTGCTAGGGCTTTGTATCTTACTCAATCTGGCGTTACTCTGGATGGGTAACTCTCCTTTCTTGGAGTCCTGCATGCTGAATCTCTTCAACACCTTATCCAAGTAGGTACTCTGACTAAGTCCAATTAGTCTTTTACTCCGATCTCTCAAGATCCTTATCCCTAGAATATAGGCAGCTTCTCCTAGGTCCTTCATAGAGAATCACTTCCCAAGCCAGGACTTAACTTCCTGCAAGGTTGGGATGTCATTTCCTATGAGTAGTATGTCATCCACACACAATACCAAAAAGCTAACTATACTCCCACTAGCCTTGACATACACACAAGATTCATCTTCACTCCTAGAAAAACCAAATTCCTTGACCTTTTCATCAAAGCAAAGATTTCATCTGCGAGGTGCTTGCTTCAATCCATAAATGGATTTCTCAAGCTTACACACTCTATTAGGGTACTCGTTGCTGACAAAACCTTCTGGCTGACTCATGTAAACATCTTCAGCCAACTTTCCATTAAGGAAAGCGGTTTTGAAATCCATTTGCCAAATTTCATAGTCATGAAGTGCAGCTATGGCTAACATAACCCTAATAGACTTTAGCTTGGCTACTGGAGAAAAGGTCTCATCATAATCCACTCCAGGAATTTGAGAGAATCCCTTTGCAACAAGTCTAGCCTTATAAGTGTGTACGTTACCATCCATGTCGGTCTTCTTCTTGAAGATCCATTTGCACCCTAAAGTATTACGACCTGGTACATTCTCAACCAAGTTCCAAACTTTATTGTCATACATGGATTGTATCTCGCTATCCATTGCCTCTTTCCACTTGGCTGACTCAGGGCCTGCCATGGCTTCTGTGTAACTGTTAGGTTCATCCAGACCTATCAGTGTCCCATCACTGATAAGTGTATCACCTTCTGCAGTAATATGGAATCCATAGTAATGCTCAGGTGTGTTCCTAACTTTCGTGGAACGCCTAAGAGGTATAGACTTGTCAATTGGCTCAACAGGAGTTTCCTCCTCAAGTTGAGTGCTAGGGTTTGAAGTTCCTTCACCGCTTGACTCTTGAATTTCTTCAAGATCAATTTGCCTCCCACTATTTCCTTGGCTTATGAACTCTCTCTCTCTCTCTCTCTCTCTCTCTCTCTCTCTCAAGAATGCCCTCCTAGATACAAAGACCACATTTTCACTAGGTCTGTAAAAGAGGTAACCAAAGGATTGTTGTGGGTAGCCGATGAAAATACACCTCTCGCTTCGAGGTTCGAGCTAATCATGAATCTCGCATCTCACGAAAGCCTCACAACCCCAAATCTTGATGTGGTCTAGTTTAGGTACTTTACCAGTCCACATCTCATGAGGAGTTTTGGCAACTTTATTTGTAGGGACTAGATTAAGGATATGGGCGGCAGTCTCTAAGGCATACCCCCAAAATGAGATTGGTAGTGAAGCTTGACTCATCATGGAACAAACCATATCCAACCAGGTTCGATTACGCCTCTCAGCCACACCATTCAACTGTGGTGTCCTGGGAGGTGTCAATTGTGAGACAATCCCACATTCCCTTAGATAGTCAAGGAACTCTGAACTAAGATACTCACCACCTCGATCGGATCGAAGCATTTTAATGTTCCTGCCCAATTGATTCTCGACTTCCTGTTTAAATTCCTTAAACCTTTTGAAAGTCTCTAACTTATGCTTGATTAAGTAGACATATCCATATCTACTGTAATCATCAGTAAAAGTCAAATAATAACGATTACCATCCCTTGTGGCATGTTTGAATGGTCCACACACATCCGTGTGTACAAGGTCCAACAAACCTTCACCCCTCTCACAAGAACCTGTGAAGGGTGACTTTGTCATTTTTCCAAGTAAGCATGATTCGCCACTATCATCTGACTTTAGGTCAAATGACTCCAAGACTCCATCCTTTTGGAGTTGGCCTATGCGTTTCTTGCTTATATGTCCAAGATGACAATGTCATAATGATGCTTTATCCAAGTTATTATTGTTAATAGAATCAATACACATCACATTATTTCCTAAGTTATCTACAACAGACACAGCTTCATACACACCATCACAAGGTAATGCTTTAAAATAAAGAACATTATTAAAGAAGCATTAATCGAACCAACTTCATTATCAAATGAAAAGGTGAAACCTTGTTTATACAATGCATGAAAGGAAATAATATTTCTTGCCATTTCTGGCGAATAACAACATTTATTCAAATCTAAATTTAACCCACTACTTAGCGACAAAGTATAAACTCCAATCTTGGTGACAAGTGTAACTTTCCTATTCCCCATGATTAAGTTTATTCTTCCTTGCTCCACATTCTCACTTCTTCTTAGTCCCTGCAAGTCACAACAAATATGAATACCACAACCAGTATCAAGGACCCAAGATTTAGAATGGGGTGAGTTATTAGAAATGATAGTGTAAATACCTGCATGGTTGGGTTTAACTTTCCCATCCTTCACATCTTGCTGGTATTTTGGGCAGTTCCGCTTCTAATGTGATTTTTCATGGCAATAGAAGCATCCAGCCTCTTTTGGGTCAGAAGAAGGAGTAACGAAACCTTTCTTGGTTCCACTTGAAGAAGAGTCATCAAGGGTCCGAGCCTTGGTACCCTTTGAAGAGCTCTTTCTCTTCTTCCCTCGACTTTTCCCGATTGCCAAAATCGGAGTGGAGTTTTGAATAGCAGTGTTAACAACTGACTTCCCCTTAAGACCTGTTTCAGCGGTCTTGAGAAGTCCCTGAAGTTTGCTGAGTGTGACCTCTTCCTTATTCATGTGATATGTGATGTGGAATTGATCATAGCACGATGGTAAGGAGTGCAAAATGATATCTATTGCAAGCTCCTCAGGGAAGTTCACATTAAGCTTCAGCAATCGATCCACATACCTTTGCATTTTCTGCATGTGGCTCATGACGGATTCCCCGTCCTTCATCATGGTTGTTATCATGGAGCAGATGATTTCATACCTCTCTTGCCGTGCACTTTGATGGTAACTTTCCATCAGATCTTGGTGCATTTCATAAGGGTAGAAATCCTCATAGGACTTTTGGAGTTCCGCTGTCATCGTGGCCATCATGATGCATGCCACTTTCGTAGCATCCCTTTCATGTGCCTGAAAGTCAGCGATCTCATGGGAGTTACAGTGGTCTCATCAATCTCCTTAAGCTCCTTGTCAAGGACATATTCTTTGTCCTCGTAGCGGGTAATCATCCTGATGTTTCTGATCCACTCATTGAAGTTGGATCCATCAAAAGTGACTTTCCCACACAAGTTCATAAGGGAAAAGGAGCCATTTGGATTAGAGCCAGAAGCAGCATTGTTTGAAGACATCTGAAGGAAGAGGACAATATTAGTTTAGATATTAAGAGAGTCCTTAATAATACACCCAAATGTAATATTAAGGCTAGGATCCAATCACAATATATTATAACTTAGAAAAGGTATGCCGTAATCCAAGCTATAACATATTTGAAAGGTAGGTGAATGATGATTCACCAATTTCCACCACGAAAACCGGAATATTAAATATTAGGTTTTTGATTGGTTCTTACAAATTCCTAGATTCTTTAAGATTCAATGAAATTTTCAAAGGCATGTTTCAATCTCGAGTGTGCCCTCCAAGTTTTGTGACTGGGATACCGAGGATCACAAAACGAGGTGTGAAGTAACCATGCAAATCACTTGGTACCCTTGAAGTTTATCACTCAATCGATGTGTCGGTAAACCACACACGCTCCACCGATACTATAATAAACCTTAAGTCACCCTTTACCTACCTTTTTAAGTACAAGTTAGTGTGCCGGTTAACCACACACGCTCCACCAACGACTTAAACAAAGTGTAAAGTGTCATTTCATGGATTAGCACCTTATTCACATTTTTCCTAAAGTAACTAAGATTGGGAATTTAATAAAACATTTAGTTACTTTATAATATTCATCATACTTTTAATGAGAATTTATAAGTCCTTGTCTTACCCGTTCGGCTAACGACCCTCCACCAGTCAAGCAAGCGGTGGGTAAGAGTGGACACCCATTAAGTTTCCATTTTATAGGCAACAACCTTATACCCACCTTATAGACCAGCTTCGTGAAAGAGGCGTACTAGTGGTAAGACGACTTTGCTCTTATACATACATATATATATATACACATATATATATACATATACATATACATATATATATATATATATATATATATATATATATATATATATATAATTATTAAATCATAATACTATAAGTATAAGGGTTGAATTTTAACTTTTAAAATTCTAAGGGTTGGAAATAAAGTTTTTAATATGACTTTACTTGTTCCAAAACTTGAGGGCAAGTTTTGTAGACTTTCAAAACTTTTCATTTCTTGTAACTTATGAGTTTAATAGAGTAATAAAAATGAAGACTCTTCATTTTTTCTAACTCTTGTGTTCTTTTAATGGTTTTAATTCAAGTGACTCTTGGTTTTCCATAACTTGAGGACAATTTATGAACTCCATTAAAACACATTATGATCAAAAATTAATCTACCACATAGGTTACAAATAATTCTTATGATCATCTAAACATCATAAGATCAAGAACATGAATATGAACACTTTCATGAATCAAAATTACACTTAAAACTTTGTAATTTTGATAACTAGTTGTTGTAAATGAATTAGCAGATACATTACTCCATCTAAAACAAGTTTTCAAGTACCAAAATAGTTTAGGGTAATGATTATAGTCCATTTCCAGCAACTAAAGTTGAAAATCTGCACTCTGTGGCTCCTACTCGCCGAGTGCATGAACCTACTCGGCGAGTAGGTTGAAGATTCAAGTGAACTCGGCGAGTCCCCCCACGCACTCGGCGAGTTCATCAGTCAGACAGCAAGTTTTTCGACTTTTTTCAACTTTTTAGCACAAATAACAAACAAACAAGCCTAGGCTCTGATACCACTGATGGCTTTGAGCATTCTAACACTTCCTAAGTGTACATGGAACCCTAATAACCTTGGATCTATATTTGTCTAATTATTATGCGAAGTTGAATTCCAAGGTTATATTCCTATCTAGCATACATGGGGAACAATTTTTAACTTGAATGAAAGATAGAATAACTTACCTTGTTGTCGCTTATGTTCCTTGAAACCTTGTGAGCCTAGCACCCCAAGTGTGATGCCTCAAATGCTTCACACAACACCAAATGCTCTTGGAAAGACTTTTGAGAGAATACACACTTCTTAAAATCGGCCTAGCCCATTTGTTTCATGTATGTAGCCGATTTTGGTGGAGAATGAGATTCTTATATAGTGTTGACACATCTAGGGTTACACCATGTAAACCCTAATGTGTCATGACTCTTCATTTCCATGACCCATGGGTTTGTAACTCCCATGGAGTATCCTATGGGTGGAACCCAACTTGATAATCCATGGAGCCTCTTAGCCCACTATACAAGATATGGATGATTTACATAATCAACCCATATATTTAATTAGTTATCTTTTGATCACTTAATTAATTAATTCTTGATCAAACTAATCAAATAATATTATTAATATATTAGAACTTATAATATATTAATAATCTCCAAATGTTATTTCTCTCATTTAGTCCATCCAATTGCATGGTGCCATGCAACCCAAATGGACCATGTCGGGTCGGGTCAAGTACTGACCAGAAATAGTTATGGACTTAGACACCTTATCCAACAATCTTGGAGTATTCCAAGACCCGAGAGCAGTACGGGGAGCGCCTCAGGGAGCTGTTGGAAGTTCTGAGGCGAGAACGGTCTTACGCTAAGTTCTCGAAGTGTGAGTTTTGGTTACGAGAGCTCCAATTCCTCGGACATCTCGTTAACCAGGAGGGGATTTTGGTCGATCTGGCCAAAATCGAGGCAATTATGCAGTGGGAGGTGCCGAGATATCCTTCGAATATCAGGAGATGCCAATTTCTAGAAGTGTGAGTTTTGGTTACAAGACGTCCAATTCCTCGGACATCTCGTTAACCAGAAAGGGATTTTGGTTGATCCGGCCAAAATCGAGGCAGTTATGCAGTGGGAGGTGCTGAGGTCTCCTTCGGATATCAGGAGTTTTATAGGGATCGTAGGGTACAACCGGAGATTTATTCAAGACTTCTCCAAAATTGCAGTACCCCTTACTCGTCTAACGAGGAAGGTGGTGGATTTTCGGTGGGGGCCCGAGCAGCAGAGGGCGTTTGAGACTCTCCGGCGGTGCTTGTGTGAGGCTCTAGTTTTGATACTCCCCGAGGGAGTGGAGGATTTTGTGGTATTCTGTGATGCATCTATCACATATTTAGGGGAGGTCCTCATGCAGAGAGGACGAGTGATAGCTTATGCATCACGGCAGCTGAAGCCGCATGAGATGAGATACCATACACATGATCATGAGTTGGGAGCGGTGGTGTTCGCTCTCAAGATTTGGAGGCATTACCTATATGGATTCTGTTGTACCATCTACACGGATCACAAGAGTTTGAGACACATCATGGATCTGTCGAACCTAAATATGAGACAGTGCAGGTGGTTAGATGTAGTCAATGACTATGATTGTGAGATCCTTTACCACCCTGGTAAAGCGAATGTGGTTGCGGACGCTTTAAGCCGCAAGTCAGCTGGGTATTCCACCACAGCAAAGTATATGAGGATAGCGGTGGATTCCCCACTGGTGAGTTTGATCAGAGATTTCCAGGAAGAGGGAATATGGCCAGAGAACTGGAAGTTGGAAAGGATCAAGTGTGAAAGCGCTCAGTTTGTTCAGGATAGCCGGGGATTATTGACCATATGTGGTCGAGTTTGGGTTTCGATGATTGGTGGAGTCAGACAAATAGTGATAGAGGAGGCTCATGAGTCTCATTTTTCCATACACCCACGGGACAACAAGATGTACCGAGACCTGAGTTTGAGTTACTGGTAGCCATGTATGCAGCAAGAAATCGCTTGGTATGTTGAGAGGTGCTTAACCTATAGGATGGTCAAGGTTGTGCATCATAGGCCACATGGTAAGCTGTAGCCTCTGGAGATTCCCATGTGGAAATCAGAGCAAATCACGATGGACTTCATTACGAAGCTACCAAGGACGGTGAAAGGGTTCTACGCTATATGGGTCATCATGGATCGATTGACCAAGATTGCTCATTTCTTAGCGATACGAGAGAGTTCTTCGGCCGAGAGGTTTGCCGACATATATGTTCGTGAGATCGTTGCTCGCCACAGAATTCCATTCTCCATTGTCTCAGACTGAGATGTTAGGTTTACCTCTAATTTCTGGAAGAAGTTCCACGAGGAACTGGGCACACGCTTGCACTTTAGCATAGGGTTTCATCCGCAGACAAACGGTCAGAGCAAGAAGACTATTTAGACCCTTTAGGATATGTTGAGGGCGTGTGTCATTGATTTCGGTGGGAGTTGGGATTCCTACTTACCTCTTGCAGAGTTTGCTTACAACAACAGCTACCATTCCAGCATTTGCGCCCCACCTTTTAAGTTATTGTATGGGCGAATATGTCGCACCCCGGTTTGTTGGGGTGAGGTTGTAAACCAAGTGATGGGACGGGCGGAGGTAGTTGTGCAGACTACGGAAAAGATTCAGCAGATTAGGCAGCGATTGCATATCGCTCAGAGTCGGTAGAAGAGCTATGTCGACAGACGCCGATCTGAGTTAGAGTTTCATGTGGGTGATATGGTACTACTGAAGGTCTCACCATAGAAGGGTGTGATCTGCTTCAGAAAGAGGGGGAAATTGGGTCCCCATTACATTGGGCCATTCAGAATCATTGCCAGGATTGGCAAGGTGGCGTACAGGCTAGAGCTACCAAAGGAGCTTAGCCGGATTCACAGCACATTCCATGTTTCCTAGCTGCGAAAGTGCATTATGGACCAAGAGGCAGTAGTATCTTTGGATGATATTCAGGTTGATAAGTGCCTGAATTACGTGGAGAGGCATGTGGCCATTTTGGAAAGGAAGAAGAAAATTATGCGGAACAAGGAGATACCTTTGGTGAAGGTGCAGTGCGAATATCAGAGGGGATCCGAGTGGACATGGGAGCCGGAGGTAGAGATGTAAGAGCATTACCCGACATTGTTTACCTCAGCAGACTTCGAGGGCGAAGTCTAGATCAAGTGGGGGAGAATTGTAACACCCCTATTCTCAAGTAGTGATTTATATATAAACCCTTATTGATCTTTGGGTTTACTCGACCAGTTGGTCGACCTACTCGTCGAGTAGTAGCGGGATGGTCCACGCACTTTAGTGACCTACTCACCTAGTCCAAGAAGGGACTCGACGAGTAGGAGCTCACAGATGAAACCTTAAGTTTCAGGCCATTGCACCCTATTTAAAGGATCATTGGCCTCCCCCCCCCCCCATCCTCCCCTTTACTGCCTCTTGTCTCTCTTTAATCCTAATTCGTGTGTGTGTGTGTGTTATTTGGAGAGTTTAAGCTTGGAAGAAGGATTTTGGTGAAGGAAACACTTGGGGAAACAAGCTAATTGAAGCAAGAGTTCGTGGGATTCAAGATCTGCATCAGTAATCACTCTCTTTAAGGTACTAAACCGTTTTCCTTGGCTCATTCTCACCTAAACCCTCTTTTGCACGAGTTTTAAGAAAGGTTTCTTTTGCTTAATCCAAGATTTGAAGTTGTAATTTCAGATCTGGACTCCCCTTGGCCTCTAAATTCATAAAGTCATCAAATTTACTTATTATGAGCCTTCCCTCAAGTGTGTAACTTCATTGCAAGCCTAGTTTTGTCATTTTAGGGTCTTAAAAGCCTTTCAAGCACGTAAATTTTGCAACTTTACGTGATAAGCATGCCTAAGGAAGTTGGATCTGCAATTTGGAGCCTTGATGTGCTTAAAAAGTGTCTGTATGGTTAAAGGACTGAAGGGACTTGGTGAGTCGCATGGTTGACTCGACGAGCCATATGAAGATGGGCATGAACCCGATGAGTTGGATGAACAACTCAGTGAGTCCGATGAAGATTGCCATAGACTCGAGGAGTTGGATGAACAACTCGGCGAGTCAGTTAAGGTTTCCCAATTAATGGAGGTGAGTGAACTTGTCGAGTTGCAAGAAGGAAAACTCGATGGGTGGCCTTAGAGCTTCGATCGTGAGCCTTAGGAACTTGATGAGTCACTCTGGTGACTCGACGAGTGGACGAGTGTCTCAAAGAACTCGACGAGTAGCTGAGGATACTCGACGAGTTAGGTTCAACGTGGACTGTTGACTTTGACTTTGACCAGGGATTGACTAATTGACTTATGGGGTACCTTGGAAGGTTGGGAACTTACGAGTATGGTTCTATTATGATAGTAGGTGGTGGAGTTTGTGGCAGCAATCTGAGAGGCAGAGTTTATCTACCGAACTGACTTTTATGAGGTGAGTTACCTCACTATACTAAGGGGTCTAAGGCACCAAGGCCGGCCCATTGGATATGTTATTCTAACAGTGTTAGTATGTTAAGTATGAAGTTATTTTTGCATGCTAGTGGTTATGCCAGTTAGGTAGATTTGTAGGACTACCTGTGTTATTATATGATTATCTGCATGCTTAGTGGTTATATTATATGTGGATATGTTATGTGGGATAGGTTGAGGTGAGACTACTTCGTGCGGTAGCCAACAAACCCGAGAGCATTCCTGTTATGGGTTAAGGGAGACTCGTATTATGGGCTCGATAGCAAGGCAGATGTAAGTTGTGGGCCCAGGGGGTAACCAATTTGTTAAGCTGTCGACCCATTGCATGTTGTTCTTTTCAGTTTGTTATGTTATGATATTACTGATACTGATATGTGGACTATATGTGTACCAGTATTTTGGGGTAACTCACTAAGCTTTCGGGCTTATAGTTTCATTTTATTGTTTTCAAGTACATTATGGGATCGTGGCAAGGCGAAGGCGTGATCGTATCGCTACTTGTTTTGATGACTCTGCTTCTGGGATACTCTGATATAATACATTTAAAAACATGTTTTCTAATAACTGTTGAATTTGGGATGCATTTTAAAAGTTTAAAATTTTCTTTATTTTTATGGGTGTTACATTTGAGGTTGAATTACTAATGACCCTGTATGAAGCAGGAGATTTCTTGCTTCACGGAGCGGTGTTTGACATTCCGAAAGGTCAAGACTGAGCATCAGCGGCCTCATGGCAAATTTCAGCCGCTACCCATTCCCATTTGGAAGTGGGAGGAGATCACTATGGACTTCATCACGAAGTTACCAAGGACAGCGAGGAGTGTGGATGCTATATGGGTGATTGTGGATAGATTGACAAAAAGTTCCCACTTTATCCCGTTCTCTGAGAGCATCTCCGCTGAGAAGTTGGCAGATATTAATGTATGGGAGGCGGCGGCGAGGCATGGGGTGCCAGTGTTGGTAGTCTCTGACAGGGATTTTTGGTTTACATCTAAGTTCTGGAAGAAACTACATGAGGAATTGGGCACTCATTTACATACTGCACGGGTTGCCACCCCCAAACAGATAGCCAGAGTGAGAGGACGATCCAGACACGGGTTGCCTCCCGTTGGCAGAGTTTTCATACAATAACAATTATCATGCCAGCATCGACCAGGCCCCATTCAAAATATTGTATGGAAGGAGGTGCAGGACCCTGGTCTGTTAGGGTGAGGTTGGACACCGGGTCATGGGAAGCATTCAAGTAGTGCTTAAGACTGCCAAACTAATTCAGCAGGTGTACGACCAGCTGTGTGTCGCAAAGAGTTGTTAGAAAAGTTATGCAGACCGGCGGCGATCGGATCTCGAATTCCAGGTGTGGGACTTTGTTCTACTGAAAGTGTCAGCATGGAAAGGGGTCATCATATTTTGAAAGAGGAGCAAGCTAAGACACCGATATATAGGCCCATTTAGGATTTCAGCCCGGGTGTGCAAAGTGGCATATCGCTCGGATATATCGGATGAGCTTAGCTAGATTCACAACACCTTCCATGTGTCGCAGCTTCGCAAGTGTGTCACCAACGAGTCCGCAATTGTTTCGTTGGATGACATTCAGGTAGATGAGATCGTAAACTACATTGAGAGGCATGTTGCGATTCTAAATAGGAAGACCAAGGTTCTTTGGAACAAGGAAGTAATGTTGGTAATGGTGCAATGGCAGAACTAAAGGGGCTCCGAATGGACATGGGAGCTAGAGGAGGAGATACGAGGCCACTACCCAGACTTATTTGGGTCAGCAGACTTCAAGGACAAAGTCTAGTTCAAGTGGTGGAGATTTTTAACACCTATCACATGTATCATTTAATTTTCTAAGTTTTAGGGTTTTGATGTTGGGACTCAACAAGTTGGGAGCCCCGGCTCGTCGAGTAGAGAACACTTCGAGGATCTGGGATCTAGACCCTACTCGACGAGTTGGAAGTCCAACTCGACGAGTAAGTACTATAAAATAAAAAACCTAATTTTCGGGTTTGCACCCTATATAATCTCCTTAAGGACCTTGAGGCTGACCATCCATCAGCCTCCAAACCCTAAGAACGTCTGTGTTGAACCCTAATCCCCTTTTTCTCTTATTTTTTGAGTTAGAGTGACTTATGGAGCTTGAAAATAGGGAAATAGTTAGAAGAAGAAGAAGAAGATCCAACAAACCAAGCCTTCAATCTTGAGCTTGACCATCTTGCGGACTGTGGTAAGTCTTCAAGATTCAATTTGTATCTTAAAACATGGCTAGATCTTGAGTTTACTCTTCATTTCCTATCATTCCTATTGATTGCATGCATAGGGTTCATTAAGTTTGCAACATTATGGATCTCCAGGGTAAAATAGTCCCAAGGTGGGCAAGATCTAGCTTTTTATCAAGCAAGGATGCCATGCAAGTGTTTTTAAAGGATATTTCGCCATTTTTTCCATTTTGACCTAAAGACATGCATTAGGTATGCATGTCAATAAAGGCTCCATCTTTGGAAGATTTCGAGGACTAGAAACTCCTCTGGAAAGGAGGGATTCTAGATCCCTAAATTTTTGGGAATGCATGGCAAGACTTTTGAGCTTTCCAACCTTGGATAAGGACCTTAGAGAATTCACTACTAGAAAAACAGCCTTTTACGACGCTCATTGCGCGTCATAAAAGGCTCAGACGACGCGCAAATGCGCGTCAAGGAAGGCCCTGTCATAAAGAGAGACGATGCGCTTTTGCGCGTCGTCTATAGACGACGCACATTTACGACGCTCATTTACGACGCGCAATTACGACACCCAATGCGTATCAAGGAAGGCCCTGTCATAAAGGAAGACGACACACATTGGCGTGTCGTAACCTTACGACGCGCGTGTTAATGACACGCAATGCGTATCAAGAAAGCCCCTGTCAAGAAAGGCCATGTCATAAATGAAGATGACACACATTTTTGCGTATCATAATTTTAAATGTCTAAAAAAAGTATTATTTATAGATTTACTAATTTTTAAATTAAATAATACATTAAAATTCTCACAATACAAAATAAAATACCATAAATAACAAAGATAAGTCATTTCACTAATATGTCATACAAATAATTATTCCAAAAGTGTGTAAATGTTATAAAAAAAATGAGCTCATTTATATACAATTGCATCATTTAGCTTACTATGTGCCAACAACTCTCTATGTGTTTACTTTTGCTTGAGTCTCGTCATCTAGAGTTAGATGGATATCAGATATGGACAGTCCTTTACTAGAAACAGGCTTCACAAAGTCGCTAAGACTGTGCCTGCAAATTGCAAATCAGACATCCATCAGGTTCATATTAACTGTCTATCTATGCAAAAGTCTTATAAATGAAATAATGCCCTCTCAGCCTAAAAGATTAGAATGTCCAATGAAGTACTTATCTACCTACTTGATGGGCTATGCTGAAAATCTACTTTCGACTGTAGAAGTACCAATAAGTGATTGTATCACAAACATATAAACTTCTTAAGCCTGCCTGCTAGTGCTAACAAAATAACTGTTTAGGGTTTAAGATTTTATTGTTTATAATTATACATGCGCAAGATAAGACCTATTACCATTGTTTCTCCACTTCGTGACTAATCTACAACCTAAATGTCATGTGTTGTTATTGTAGAGATGTAACTTCTAACTTTTTTTTCTTTAAGGGAAGAGGAAATGGAAAATGACAGACATACAAGGAAGCCATTGTGACTGTTAGTCCCCATAATAGCGGCTACATCAGCAAATTTCACCACACGAGTGAAGTGACAAAGTTACAAACCTGTCAACTTTCACCAACAGCCTAAGGAAGGTAAATGGTCAAAACTCAAAACTCAAAACTAAAACTTGTTGTACTCATCAATTTAATTCTAATTGTAACTTGTAAGCAAAATAAAAGAAAAAACTTACTTTTGATATGAAGAGAAAAAGCATGATAAGAGGTAAGAGATTTAAATTATTTGTAATTTCAACCATAATAACACAAAGTGAGACTGCCATTCTCATTGAACCTCCTAGAAACGAGGCAGCTCCAAGCAAAGCATATCTGTTAGGTGTCAATTATAAATTATCAACTGGAAATATATATATATATATATATATATATATATATATATATACATACATATATAAAGAAAAGATAAAAGATGAGTGTGAAGTGAACTCACATTCCTTTTTCAATGTTGAGCTTTTCATAGTCTAACAACAAACCTGCCAACAAGGTGTCCATATGTAGATCCAATCATTATACCTGGAACAAATTGGCCAGCTGGAACAGCAGTACCAAATGTCACCACAGCTAAACCATACTGAGGAGGAGCAACACACATGCAAAACAATAACAGATTTAACACTCTCATCTTTTAATTTAGTTAGCATTGTATTTGTATATCATCAATTTTAGATTTGTAATTTCTTTGTTTGGTTACTTTTTCTCTTTTACTTAAAATTCAATACTTTTCATTCAAACTTATTTTTTAAATGTTAAAACTACAAAACAAATAGAAACTGTCTTTCACAATACCAAATACAACAAGAGCATAGAAGGGACATCCTTCATACAAGTTGACAGTGTGGCAACCATTCACGAATAGTAGGGTAGCAGTTCCAGAGATGTTTTGGGCACGTTGAACAACGTGCGTATGAGTTTTTTGCGGGAAGCTTTTGAGTTTAAATAACAAAATTCCACCTGATTTTTTTTTTTTAAAGTAATTATAATTAAAAAAACAGTTAAAAGAATGGAAGTAGAGAGAGTCTGTAAGGAAAATTTATGTTATGGAGGGAAGAGGACTTACAGTCAATTGGTCAATTAAGTCACGACTCACACAGCCAGGAAGCCTCTGTATTAAGCCATCGAAGTTGGTTCCTTCAGGACCACAAAGCTTCTCTTTTTCAATTTTAGTTTTTATTTCACCATCTTTTTCTTTTTCTTTTTCTTTTCCTTTATCTTTTTCGTCATCATCTTTCTTTTTCTCACTTACAGATGTCTCTGCAGTATCTTGGGCAGCAATCTGACCTTGATCAGACTCAGGTGTTGTTGAGTCCTGCATAATATATTTATTTCATGTCAATTAAAAACTTTGTTACTATTTTTTTGTTAAAAGAACTTACACTTGGTTCATCTGATGCTTTTGATCACTGATCATTCCCTTTTTGCTCTGCTTCTCCCAATAACACAGCAGGAACAAATGCCCTAGAAACAAAAAAAATGTGTTTTTTTCTCATTATTACAATTTGTGGTTTTGAAATGTATTATAGTAAACACTTGCATACCTGAGATCAGGTAAACATTCATAAAAACTTTTTTATATCTTCATCATCCCACAAAGCTTGAGCAACAGAAGCCTCTTTTCCAGTACCAGGAGATGAGACATCATCACCTGTTGTGAGCCTCGTGTGACCATCCTCTGGCATCATAGGTGGTTACATATCAAGTGCTTCTGCTAACCTAATCTCACCAAAAATTTGAACAAAATTAAATATGTATCTGTAAAAAAAAGATATATAAATAGTAAATATTTTATTTTTTTACTTACAGAGAAACACCTCGATAAAGTTGGTCGTAATGGATATCATCAACTATAGCATCTTATGCAAAAACTTATCCACAAGTTAAATGCATGAAACAGCAACACTGCATTTTTAATTCATTTAATTGTGTATTATAACAAAACATCATACTTTCAATTATTTTCTTATCAAGGCAATGTGATTGAAAAATACATGTAATCATAGCATTGTTTTTTTTATTAGGGCATCATATATTGAAGTCCTCAACCACACATAGGGACTTTCATTTATTTTTCCTTCTTGGGTAACACAAAAAGTTACAATTTTTTTTCCCTAATACATGATGCGTCTTCAGTCTTCACACATACCAAAGTGATAGAGATTTTAGTTAGAATAGAATCTCGCAGTTGTATATGCAATAAGGTAATGAAATGCAGTCCAGGCAGGCATCATAGGGACATTACACTAGTTGAATGGAGCTCCACAGAACCTGAATCATTATTGGCCTGCTGCATATAAAAAGTTGTAATTTCTCATAAAAAAACTCAATGGCATAATAAATATATTACATATACAAAAGTTAGATTGAGATACCTCAAATATCAAGTCCTTTCTGGTGATCATGCTAATCACATGAGAAGTACGTGGATTGTAAGGATTTTGTAAACCAATAGCAGGAGGTGGGGAGGCTGCTGATCGGGAGTGGTTCTTCAGTATGTGGGTTATAAGAGAACCCAATTCACAGGTTGTCAAGTCGAAAACTGCTACTGGTAGTGGTTCTTCAGTATCTAGACCACTTGGATTACAGACCATGGAACTTTCAAGATTCAGCTGAAGCTGCAGATGTGATACCCAAAGAACTTGTGTTCTAAAATAACACATATTAAGAAAAAAATCAGAATTTCTAAATATATAATATAGAAATATAATACACACAACAATTTATAACCTAATTAGATTCTCATTTAGCCTTTGGACTAGAGACCTGAGCATTAGCATTGGCCACCTCATTAGCAAACATGTCCTCTTAAATATTCTTCATATTGATAATCATAGTTTTTTTAGTTAATCCAGAGCTTTTTTAGAAAATCGATTCCATGGTGGAATTAGAGACATTTCCTTGTCCATCTCCTTCAATGCCTAGAGTGACCATACCCCAGCTTCAATAACATGACAAATAGAGTTCCTGCTTTGGTTGTCAAACCTACAGCAACAACAAAGAAAGATGTCAAACTTAATAACTAAGGGTATCCTTAATTAAAACAAAATACATTTCACCATCTTTGATGAGCTTGTTAACAAGTTGAATAGCTGCTAACCAGCCATCACAAATAAACATTGATTTAGTAGTAAAACTGAACCTAAATTCCAAGTCTTGTAGTTCAATTATCTTGTTCTCGAGTCCTTTTGGTGCATATCGACATGAAAGGTAGCCAAAAGTAGTCTCATCTGGGTGAAAAGCTAACATAGACATTATGTCAAACACCTTGTGGGCGTGCATCAGTAACTGACCTAACAGAGACTGATTCGTGTTCACGGCGATACCCTCCAAATCAGCTTTAAGAGTAGACAAATTAAGTGTGTGATATATCACCAATAGTTCTGATATTACATAAGAAAATGATAAAGTAAGAGAATGAAACCTAGAGTACATACATGGAGAAGAAGAGAATGATATTCAAACCTGGGGCCTCTTCCATTTTTGCTTCCTAATTTCCGATGCTTCCAATCTGACCATGAACCTCCGACTTCTAATCCCAAATCTAAACTTCAACCTTTGATTTATGATCTTCAACCTCTAACTTAATCATATAATCTAATGCTACCATGCAGCCTGATTCCATCTGATCTATTTGTTTTCCAATCATGCTTTGTGAAGCCAACAGCACCCTAACTCCTCAGATTCTTCATCCATTTGGTCATATTCCAACTGTTGTATTAATAAACATTGGGTTGAATTTCAATTAGGATGGTTATGAAATGAAATGGTCTCCAAATCAATTCTACGAAGTCAAATGCTTGACGATTTGGGTAAAATCGAAATATAAGTATATTTTTTTCATGTGCCCACCAAATGACTGATGAAATGCCACAACAAGAGAAATTCAATAAAGTAAGGAATTTGAAGTTGGAGTTAAAGCATGTCTTAGAAGGTTAGCCATCTCTTCAAGAACAAAAGTAACTTGTTCACCTCCTTTAAGGAGAGCTTCATACTGAGCAGGAGTCCAAGTACTCCAAGTACACGTTTTTAGCTTAAGACCTGATGCAACAAAACGGATTACACAGTTTATCGGATTACACCGGATGCAGCAAAACGGAGTAACATATAGAACTTTGTTTCGTGGATCTGGGATTCAAAAACACAAACCCAATGTTTCGTTCTTTAATCTTGTGGTATAATGGGGCTTTATTGGTGGTGGTGGTGAACCATAGAGAAGACGAAGGGTGGTGGGTGCCTAGGTTGTTGTCGAACAGTAGGGGGTAGAGAGAGAGAGAGAGAGACTTGTAGTTGGTCGTGTATTACCTGCATCAAATTGAAATTAAGGGAATGTTGATTTTATAAGATGACTTTGAATCGACCTAGGTTTTCCCTGACTTGTGTTCGAAAAACCATTTGTTGTGGTTAATGGAAGAGAGAGAGAGAGAGAGAGAGAGAGAGAGAGAGAGAGAGATTTGTTACAGATATGGCGAAGGCGGTGAACGAGATGTTTGATGATACTGATAAGAAGGAGATCAAGTAGATGTTTGATGATATTGAAGATGAAGATGAAGGACCTAGGTATTTTTCTTGCTAAGTATAAGAGGCGGGGGATTAATTTTTGGGATTCAATAGGCGGGGGTAATTTTTGTCGATTTTATTTCCCACCAAAAACGCGTGTTTCACTTAAAAATTATAAAGCGACACATTTACATGACGCACACTTTATGAAAGGCGCCTTCCGCATTTCTTTTTTTTCTTTTCTGACACTAATTTTAGGGCGCGCACAAATGCGTGCCCTCTATTCTTCAAATTTTGCAAAACTGACATTATCTTTTAGGGCACTTACAAATGCACGTCGTCTATCAGCGAGTGTCATTGTTTGTGCGTCATTAAAGGGCTATTTTCTTGTAGTGATTTGGAGTGGTTATAGAGGGTAAAGTTTGAAACTTTATCTCTTAGGACACCTTAGGGTTTCAGATCTAAGCCCTGGAGTCCCTGAATTCAGTGAATCATCAAAATAAGCAAACACGGGGGACTCGACGAGTTGCCTTAGCGACTCGACGAGTCGGATTGGGTTTCCCCATCTTCTAGATAGCAAGTGAACTCGTCGAGTTGATGAAACAACTCGACGAGTTGGCTAGGTTTGTTCAGGTTCTCTGGACTCCGTAGGAAATCGACGAGTTGCTAGATTCACTCGACGCGTTGACATCGACAATTGACCTTGACTGCTGACGTTAACTTTGACTGGAGTTGACTTTGAGGGTAATTACGGGATTATGACAAGTTAATCGTATGAGGCTTATAGGAAGTTTAGTTGGTGTTATGCGTTGGGACTTTTTAGATCTTATCTTGTCAGCACAACATTCGTGAGAGGTGGGTCTCCTCACTATACTAATGGGTCGAAGGCACCAAGGCCGACCCATTTTGTGCGATATGTGACATACTTGTTGGTTGTAGAGATACGTGTTGTGATAGTTAGTTATGTTAGCGCTTTGCTATATGTATGTGTTACTTGTAGGGAAGACCATGGGGGGAGCCCATGGCACTTGAATGTAAGATCATGTAGGGGAGCCCACGACTTTTCAAGTAAAGACCATAGGGGAGCCCGTGGCACCTGGGTGTAAGACCATGTGGGGGAGCCTATGGCTTTCCAGTTAAATATCAAGGGAGGAGCCAATGGCACTTTGGTATAAGACCATTTAGGGGAGCCCATGGCATCCTGGAGTAAGACCTTAGGAGGAGCCTACGACATCCTTATTTGTTGTATGCATGGTTTATGTGATATGCGTAACTTTTATGCGTAATATGATATATGTTATGTGGATTGTATGTGCGGTATGCACTGGGGAACTCGCTAAGAATTAGCTTACAGTTTATGTATTTGTTTCATGTACTTCTGAGCCCAAGGGCAAGGGCAAGGCTTGATGATACGGCGTGCACTCTCAAACATTTTATGGGACACTCTGAGGTTTTGAAATAAAATTGTAATTGATATGAGTTTTAAAAACAATTGTATTTGATTTCGTAGTTTATGGAAATGTATTTTGGCTAATCAAAAATAAAAATTTTCTTTTGAAAAATTGGGTCATTAAACGTAGAATATTGTAATATAATAATTCCTAATTAAACTTAGGTTTTGTAACACTCATTAATATGATATTATTCTAGGCATTCTAAATATTCTATATTTAATATTGTGTTTTTAATATGTATTATTATGAAATTATGTGTAATATTATGAAATTATGTTGTAATGTGTAAAATTAACTTACATTATGTAAGATTATGATATTGTATGTGATATTACGATATCATTATGTGATATTATAAATTTACAATTTATAGTGTTATATATATATATATATATATATATATATATATATATATATATATATATATATATATATATATAGAAAAGTTGAATACAGAATTATAATTATTGGTTCTTCAAGGAACCAAATCTTTTTTTCAATTTTTAGAGTTTATTCTTCATCGAAAAAAAATATAAAAATATGTAAATTCAAATATTAACATTGTGAATATGAAAAATATTTTTCGGATTCACGTTGTGGATTTTCAAAGATTCACATTGTGAATTTGACGTTAAAAAAAAAAAAATCGTATTTTATATCATTAGAAAAAGGATAAAAAGTTATGAATTTCTGTATTTTTAGGTTTTTTTTTTGATAAAAAAATAAGTTTTAAAACTTGAAAAAAAGATTGATTCATTGGTTCATTAGTTAATTATGGTTTTCTATTGAACCTCACTATATATATATATATATATATATATATATATATATATATATATATATATATATATTCACGTTGTAGATTTTCAAAGATTCACATTATGAATTTGACGTAAAAAAAAAAAAAACATTCGAATTTTTTATCATTGGAAAAAGGATAAAAAGTTATGAATTTCTGTATTTTTAGGTTTTTTTTTGATAAAAAAATAAATTTTAAAAATTGAAAAAAAGATTGATTCATTGGTTCATTGGTTAATTATGGTTTTCTATTCAACCTCACCATATATATATATATATATATATATATATATATATATATATATATATATATATATATATATATATATATATATATATATATATATATATATATATAAGAAAACAAAATAAGTTATATAATGTTTTAGTTAAATACTTTAACATTATAATCATATTTATCAGTAGTGATATATATATATATATATATATATATATATATATATATATATATATATATATATATATATATATATATATATATATATATATATATATATATATATATATATATATTATTCTAAATGCAGAATAATAGAATAATATTCTAATCTACAAAACTTGTTAGAAGATAAACATTAGTATTATTGAGTATTGTACAAATAAAAATACGGTTTAAATAACAGTTCTTTAAAAATTAAAAACAAAGTATTACAATAATTATCATAACACTACTTGATTATTTCTAAAATTAAAAACAAACTTGAATGTAAACACTACGTGTTATAAGTGATTCCACTTAACATGAATTATGATTTAAAAAGTTATACTCATGACAATACACTCATTAAAATTTGTCTATACAAAATGATACAACTCCTCAATACAAAATTTTAATATATTATATAATCATATCAGAATATCACACATGATTTCATAATATTGCACACTAATAATAATACTAGACATGTGATATCATAATATTAGACATGTAACAACATTAACATATACGGAATCAAACTAATTGATTATTTCAACAAATAATGAAACTAAAGTATAATACTATATATCTCTTCACATAGAATATCTAAAATCCAAACTAAAACATATAATAATTGATTATTTCAACAAAAAAATATCAACCTAAAGTATAACACTATATATCTCTATCTAGAATCCAAACCAAAGAACCATTAGTTGAAATGAATTTAATACTTGAATAAGATTCTTCTTCAACATCATTATTTGAGCTACAAAATAAATATTCAATTAATATTTATTATTGTATAATGATTACAAATTATTTACACACAATATTATAAATATGAGAAATATTGAATGCCATATAAGTAATGATTTTTTATTGTTCTATTAATACAGAGAGTGTGATATCGCAATGAGAAAAATCATAGAAAGACGTTTTTTTTTTTTGTCAAAAAGTACAAAAAAGGGCGCAAAAAAACCATGAAAAAAAAACCCAAAAACAAACGAAACCAACAATAATTAAAACCCTCGAATAATCGAAACAAATCAAAAGAAACCAAATACATAAACATATCAGAAAGACATACCAACATATGACTTTACATACAACTCGTCTCCAACAATCATAAATGACGGAACAAATACGACACTGATATCTTGTAATCTAATGAACTAAATATTACTAGGGTTTCATTATTAAAAATAAATAATACAATTACAATGAAAGAAATTGTAAAGCTATTTAGATTAAACAACTAAAGGGTTAAAAGAGCCAAAATATAAGGTTCATACAAGAAAATGGGCCTAAAATCATCTCCAATTTATCCCATTTTCAGTTTTTCCTCATAAATGGAGAAGAAAATAGGATAAATAAGGTTTTGTCTATAATCATATTTCATTTTATCCAAAAAAGTATATTTTTAGAATATTTTATTTTTTTAATTTATATTTTTTTGTTTTGAACGACAAATCTAATCTACTGCTAATTATTCACCTACGTCCCTCACGGGACATGAACCCTCGACCTTGTCAAATACACATGTCTATTAATTAGATTTTAACAAATATATTATATATTTTTTCATTACAATAGTATTATAAATTATATTATCATAAATAAAATGTTTGTATATTATAAATTTGAATTAATTATTAATTTATTACAAATAATTATTAAACAAATAAGATTATATTTATAATAAATATGTCTAGATCAAGATCATATTCAAGATAATGCATGTAGCCATTATGTCAAGTAGTACCGGATGTTTTATTAGAATATTTTATTGTGTTTGTAAGATATAGTTCAATTATAAGCTTTATATAAATTAAGTTACCATGTTTCAAATTTAGTATAAACAAAATTGCAAAAATAGTCCCTGTGGTTGTCAAAATTCTATGCTTTTGGTCCAAAACGAAATGTTTGTGCATCACTGGTCAAAAATTGGATTTTTTAGTGATTTTGGTCCCAATCCACTTAAAAAGATAATTATACCCTTTATATTTATTTTTCTTATTTTTATATGAATTTTAATGATTTTAAGTAATTAAAAATTAAAGAATGGCCTCTCTCTCTCTCTCTCTCTCTCTCTCTCTCTCTCTCTCTCTCTCTTACACCGATGGTTCCACTCATCTCCCCCACCTCTCTCACCTCGCTTTTTCTCAATCTGAAAAACGCACTTAAGAACACACCGGCTACCACCACCTTCTGCCAACACTGCCAGACGTCACCGATCTGTCTGTACATCAGGGAAGGAGTGGCGATGACTGTGTTTTGCACTAAGCTCCAGTGGAAAGAACGGACAGTGGTGGTGACTGAGTAGTCGTCGCCTGTCACCACCATTTTCCATCACCATCCTAATGAGAATTGTTATCGAGAATTTAGAACAGAAAAGATAGATTTGAATGAATTAAGATGAAGAACACCGAGAGTAAATATTAATCAGATCTTATATTGATAAAGTCTGATTACAGAGTTAAGCAGAAGTGAGTTCAAGCATCGTACTACAACTTCTAGCCTAAGTCCCTATTTATAGGGAACCATCAAAAAGTATACTAAGTCTATACATTTTATCTTCGCATAAAAATGACTTAGTAAAATAACATAAAATGCGAAAGTATACAAAACACTCTATTTGACTTTTACAATATACATCAACATTCTCCCCCTTTGTAAACAGTCGATACAATTCAATTCATAAGCTTTTGAATTGCAGAGTGAATTGTCTTTCGCACCTCTCCATACCAGGAGATCACCTTCTTCAAATCCTTCTTGTCTCCTTCATTATTTTTCTTGCAATTGTTCATACGTACAATGAAGTGCATATATTGCGAAGAATTATATCTTTCAATCTCTGAGACCTGGAACAAAAACTTCTTTGGATTACCTTTTGTGTCTCTGTCTGAAAACACCATACCAAAAGGTTTGAGGCAAATTTCTCCAACAGCATACTTTGACAAAGCAGATTGTGTCAAAGTCTCCTCCCATGAAACTTTCACTTCCCTTCCCACAATATGTGCTAATTCATCATCAGTAAGGGCTAGACAATCGAAGTAATTATCTATGAAAGTCTTCACATGTGCGAAGCCAGCTTTGAACACATCTGTATCAAAGCCTTTGAGATTGTTTTCTTCCATATGCTTCAAAATCAGTGCTACTTGAATCAAATCATTACAATTCATCAAAGGAAAGTCAGCAACTGTGAAGTCATATTGTTTGTTGTCAGCTCTGATAACAAAGTATCTGAAATTCTGTAACATCTCTTCAAACATAACATCTTTCTTTATCGTCACAACCTTCTTGATCTTCATTAACGACCAGACTTCATCAGGATTCTTCCCCAAGACGGCATGAAATCTGATTTTCATTTGAGTGTAATCATTTGGATTATCAAATTTCTCACTGATCTTGTATTGTGCATTGATGAATAGCATTTCATTAATTGGGAAGTCCAACTGGCAGTGATCCGAGTTCGCAATATCATAACTTCTTTTCGGCTTTTTCTCGAACTCATACATTTCCCTACATACAAATTTTGACTCTATGGTTTCATAAGAGTAAAGTTTTGCGGGATCTCCTTTGTTCATGGAGGGAGGATCACTTGCCCGTTGCCTCATAATGCTCTGGACTTGCCTCATCTTCTCCATTTCAGCCTCAGCCTCTGCTTTCAACTCTTCTTTTGATTTTTCATATAAAATTCCTTTCCCTCTTCCTACAACATCCTGTTAGGGTTTTGAGCTTGTACCACTTTCATGTCTTCCAATAACAATACCCTTAGTAATTGTTCTTCTGGTGATTGTTGTTGCAGAAGTCGACTTAGAAGGAATTGGATTGTTGTATCAAATTTTCTATTGTTGTCATATTTGCGAATATATGAAACTTTATCAATAGAATTTATTTGTTTATGAAAACTCGAAGTTGTGTTAGTGTTTTTATCTTGAAATTTTGACGATGTTTTTGAAATTTGTTGTTTTTCATTATTCACAACTTGCCAAAATATTGCTTTTCTTGCTTGTCTTTTTGAAACATTATTTTCTGTTGAATAAGTTTCAACCATCAATTTGAATTCTTGAGAATTTAATTTCACTTCAACCTTTGATTTTTCAACTTTTTCAAAAGATTTGTTTGATTTTTCACCTTTAACCACCCATTTTTGTAATGATTTTTGTTTTTGAAACACATAAGAATTTTTAGTTAAATTGTTTTCTACTGTGTTTTGATTTGCAAAGAAACCTTCAGGTGTTGACTTTTGATTGTCTTTTTCAATCATTTTATTGAACTCATGATGAATTTTCTCAGCATTTCCAGTAGTGACAAAAACTTGATTTGGAAAAATAGTTTTATCAGTACATACAAAATTTGGATATACCACTGTGTTGGTTTCCAAATAATGTGCGCCTTTGTTATTTAAAACTTTGTCAAATTCTTTTGTGTTTTCAAATACTTGATCAACCACAACCCTTTGATGTGTTTCAGTTGAATTTTGCTTTTCTTCTTTATTTTCATTAGTATCATCAAATTTCCAGCTTTCAACTTCCACATTATCAAACTTACAATGTTGCGAAGTTGAAGATTTATCAACTTTATCCTCTACTATTGAATCAACTACTATTTCTTTACCTTTGATCTTAGATGTGATATTAACGATTGACAATTGAGAACAATCAATCTCTTCTTCTTCTTCAATTTCACTGATTTCACTCACATTATCACAATTTTCATCAATATCAGCATAATTGAATTGCGAAGTAAGAGTTGAATTTTCGGTTTTCTTTAAGATTTTCACTTGTTCACTTTTTGTCAAACTTTCATTTACAATATCAACCAACTCATCAGCATTCAGAAATTCATCAATTTTGACAATACCATATGAATATCTATCATCCGGTATTTTGTCAAATTGAGCAATTGTACTTTCGCAATCATAAGAAACAACATCAACTTTTTCACGCTCATACTCAAGAAAATGTAAAAGTTTCCTATGTTGTTCTTTGCTAATATCAGAAGAATGATGTAAAGTAGTTAATTTTGCATACAACCTTTTTGCTGAATTACAATAGATGTTTCTTTGTGCTAGTAACAATCTAACATCATTCGAAAGATTATTCCTATCACAATCTATGTTTTTCATTTGCAATTCTAATTTTTCTACCCTGCTCTTCTTTATTTCTAATTCCCTTTGTGTCTCACTAAGTTGCACTTTCAATTTCTTAGCTTCATTACTAGCAGACACAATAATAGAATCAAAATAAGCCACATTATCATCAAACGAAACAATTTCAGCATCATAAGCAGATAAAGGAATATTAAAAGATTCAAGAATTGCACGTACCTTGGTTGTCATAGGAGATTTGTCTGTGGATTTAGATATAAAACATTTCCCAGAAATGTTCTCTTCGCAGTCCTCAAAACTTGCGAACATAGCTCCATGTGTTGGATGTCTCATTTCTTCATCATCCGAGCCTGAAGACCAGATTTGATACGTTCCACTTTCTTCTTCTTCCGATTCTCCCTTAGCAACCAAAGATACTCCTTTGTTCTTTGCCCTTAACTCTTCAATTTTTTCAGAATAATAAGCTTCATCTTTGACTTTTTCTTTCTTTTCTTCTTTCTTTCGCAACATGCAATCAGTTGCGAAATGATTCGCACCATTGCAGTAGTGGCAATAAATTCCTGAATCACCCTTTAATTTTTTCTCTTCATTCGCATTCTTCTGTTTTCCATCTGTTTTCTCCATTTTCTTCTTCTCTTCTCCTCCAGTTCTTTTTACTTCACTTTTCACATCACTATTCTTTCCTTTTGGATTAAAAGGCTTTTTGAAAAACTTTTTAACTTTGTTGTTCGAATAGTATGTTACTGCTTCATCATCAGAATTCATCAAAAATCCTTCTACATCAGAACCATCTTTTTCATCAGTGTCTGTTACTTTTGAAACAAGAGCCAAAGGACCACCAATAGCTTGTTTTGATTCTTCATACATTTCTGTGACCTCACATTCATGTGTTTTCAGTTGATTGTAAAGATCATTCAATGTAGTTGTATCAAAACACTGTTGATTCTTTATCATCATGCTTACACCGCGCCATTCTTTGCGAAGACTCATAATGAAAGTGAGATTGAACTCCATGGTAGATCTAGTAATTCCATATCTGTTGCAGCGAAATATAAGTTCATTCAGACGATCATAACAACTTTCTAAAGTTTCTGAATCCTTTTGTCTGAATTCCTTCAGTTCAACGAGGCACTGCTTCACAGAGTTGATCTTCGTCTTTTCACTTCCTTGATATTTTTCTTTTAGAGTATTCCAGATCTCTTTTGCTGTTTTACAACTACGAATGTAATTGTAAACCACAGGAGGTAGAGCACCTCTTAGTTCTCTCATACATCTCTTTTCATTTTTCTTCAATCGATTGCGTTGTTCTTCAACATCAGTAGACGCAGCAGATGATCCAATTGGTTGAACATTAGTAGGAGCTTGTACTGTTCCATCAATACACTTCCAAAGTTCTTCATCAATTCCATTTAAGTAATCTTCCATTCTATCAGCCCACTGATCATAGTATTCTGGAATTAACATCGGAATTTTAGTTGATGAACCAAGCAAGTGAGAGAAAGAAGTCATTGAATTCATGTTGAAGTTCGCCATTGATGAACACAGAAAATATCTGAAAACTTGAAACCTTGATGAATTTCAGAATTTATCAAACGAATTGATCACAAAACACTAATTGATTACTCGATTTAACAATTCAATTGCAGAATCAATTCAAATCTGAAGATCAAAAGTGATTTTCAAAATCAAAAATACACGGAAAATTTTGAGTAAATTCGTAACTCAAAAAGCAAATGATTCTTATACGAAAATCAGATCTATGCAGTTTGAATCCAGCTCTGATACCAATTGATGAGAATTGTTATCGAGAATTTAGAACAGAAAAGATAGATTTGAATGAATTAAGATGAAGAACACCGAGAGTAAATATTAATCAGATCTTATATTGATAAAGTCTGATTACAGAGTTAAGCAGAAGTGAGTTCAAGCATCGTACTACAACTTCTAGCCTAAGTCCCTATTTATAGGGAACCATCAAAAAGTATACTAAGTCTATACATTTTATCTTCGCATAAAAATGACTTAGTAAAATAACATAAAATGCGAAACTATACAAAACACTCTATCCGACTTTTACAATATACATCAACACATCCAACACTAACCACGTCCATTTCCCTACCCTTACCTCTATATCTCCTTCTTTCAATCAATGAAACTTCTCATTCATATATCCTAAAACCCTTATTTCCCCCACGGATGTCTCTTTCTCTCTCTCTCTCTCTCTCTCTCTCTCTCTCTCTCTCTCTCTCTCTACACCTACCAGAAAACCCCAATTTCACCCATACATCTCCCTCATTAGAAAAACATGCTCAGATCAAATCAAAGGGTGCTCAAACCTAAATCGAATCACCCACCAGAAATTGTTGCGTAGTAGGTGACGTGCTAAACAAATTGAGTCAAAGCGATGGTGAGAGACTTTAAACCCAAATCGAATCACCTACTAGACATGTACCTTCGGTGGTGTATATTGACATCAACAACGACATCGGCGATAATGGGGAAACGGAAACCAAGTGGAGCAGCACCATCATCTATCAACGAATCCTCAATGTCTTCTAGTTCATTTGCTTTAACTTTCTTTTGTCATTTTTTTCTCCAAACCATATGAGTTATAATGGTACCGATTTAAGGGTTTTAGTTGGAATGGGAAAGGGGTGGCGTTGGAGGAGATGGTATGGCGACGATAGATGGTGGTGACGATCGATTGTGTTTAGGTTGCTGGTGGTAAGATGTAGGCACGATGGCTATGGTGGTGGTGCAATGATAGTAGTGTTCTGTATGTTGACGGAAGAAAGAAAAAGATAGGAAGAACTGCCTGAGAGAGAGGGGGAGGAGGGTCGGGTAAGATGGGGGTGGGGTGGGTAAGATTTTTTTTGGGGGGTTTTCTTTTAATTATAAGTTAAGAAAATGATAAAAAAAAAAAAAAAAAAAGTTTAGAAAGTAATAATTAAGAGGGCATATTAGTCATTTAAGGATGGGTCTGGACCAAAAACACACAAAAATGTTAATTATAGGGACTAAAACCACACAAGGTATCCAAAATTAGACCAGTAATGCACCAACATTTCGTTTTGGACCGAAAACACATAATTTTGATAACCACAAGGACCATTTTTGCAATTTTGTCTTTAGTATATATTTAAATTTTAATATCAATTTGATAAATAAATATTAAACTCTATAGTTATGATTTATTAATATATTATATGATATTAGAAATATTAAATATTGCGTTTAAATTATAATTAATAGATAAAAATAAAATAGAAATATATAAAATAAAAAAGAAAATCACTAAAATTAGTAACTGAAATGTCACACCCCCGAACCAGACGGCGGAAACGTCCGGGGGCTGTCGTGACTCAATTGAATACCATCACAATGAATATACATGAAACATAACATTATACATCACCAACATTTGGAATGATACAACTGGTAGCGTTTACATCCATTACATTGTTCCAAAACATTACATTCTCAAAAATAACTGTTCGATACTAAATTAAACCACAGCAAAACGTCATAGAGTACAATTCATCCTTCACTTTATCTGTTACCTGAGAATACAAGTATTTTGAAAAACGTCAACATATGAAATGTTGGTGAGTTCATAAGTAATGTTTGAAATCCAATGTTTCTAATGTGTTGAAAAACCACCAGAAAATCCGATATTTTCTGAAAATAGTATAGTCAAAAAGGTGTGAAGATCCATAGGTATGCTTGTTTGTTTCTATACTTGTAAAAATTGTTCATTTAAAATTGTGTGCATTCCGAATCCGTATGTATTGAAATACCCTAGGAAAACCCGATGTTTTCCTAATTCTTTGAATTACATGAATGTACATTGAAACAATTGCAACGCGTGAAATTATCAGTACCAGGCGACGTTGGATTATTTTTTAGCATAATTATTTGCTACAAACACACGTTACACAAACAACTAGTCTATATCAATACTAACGATCCCGTAGGCGTCGTCCGTACTAATCACGTTATCCAACCGCCATGACTACGTGTAGTCCCACACCCGAAGAGAACGAGGACACGAAGGCCTCGATGACTCCATTAGCCGGTTGGGGATAAAAAGGTACGAGGGGTCCCAAACCCGCCTCGCATGAAAAGGTAGACTCTACTAGCAATACCAAAGGACCCTTGGGGACCAGTAGTATACAAGCCATTGAAAGTCCTTTTACGTTATGTCGGATCGGTAAAACCCAACACTTCGTAAGATAGAGGTCTTCGGGCCTTAAGATCAGGTCATTGGGCTAGCTAGGCTCAACAAACAAGATTTTACACTTTTGGGGCCCAAAGATGGTGCGTAGACGTCTGTGCACACTCGCATGTATATTGAATTCCCAAACGTTATTAGTTATGAATCGTAGTGTCGTAGTGTCATAGTGTCGTCGTGTTAGTAGTTTCGGATTTTTATTGGTTCGAGACCGAACCAATTCGTTTAACAACGACTTTTGGTGTTGTAATGTATTGTATTTCGTCGATAGTCATGGTACCATCATTTGGTCAAATTGCATGTATTGAATTAGCCTTGAAAATTTTCTGTTTTCAGCCCCTCCTTGTTTGTAAAAATTTACTTTTTCAACCCTTTATTTAAATACTTTCCGGTTTGGTCCTTAAATCAATTTTCTTGACATTTTAATACCAAAAATTATTGAAATAAATATTTTCCAGCATATTTTTCCTAGAAAACAGCTTAAGTCCCTGAAATTCCAGTTTTCTCGGTTATAACCCTTCTTTTTCGCAAGTTTGACAATTTTGGCCCAAATTGTAAAATTTTGCAACTTTAGTCCCTTTTAAATTTAAAAAGCATTTTAAACCTTTGAAAAGGACTTGGATCACTCATAGTCCACTGTTTTACAGAAAAACACATTTTTGGCCCTCCAAAACAGAAAATTTCACATAATGGGCCTCATTGGGCCAAAAATGTCATTTTTAGCCCATTAAGCTTGAAATTTATGTTTTTAATCCTCTAAATGAGTATATTTCCAGAAATTGTTTTATTGAAACTATTTTGACACAGTTCATCCATCAGAATTCGTGATTTGTCAATTTGGGCCCTTAATATTTGTATTTTTCACATTTTAGGTCCAAAAATTGTGTTTTTAGTCCAAAGAAATTATTACTAAACCACTTAGCTATTTTTGTAGAGACACTTAGTATGTAGAAATATAGTAGAGGCTAAATTCATTTAAAATAAGGTAAATCTCGGTTTTGAGGAGTTTTATGGCTAAATCCAACATTATAACTCACAAAAGCACACATATAAGCATGGAAATCATACAAAGCATACAAAACACATATAGATCTACACTTTCACTTGTATTCCCCCCCCCCCCCCCAAAAAAAAAAAAACTCATAAAAACAGAAAATAGGGGGTATGAAGCTCACCTTGAGTTGTAGTTTCGGTTTTGAAGAGAGAAAAGAAGAAAATTTCGATCCTAGCAAGTCTCCCTGGTAGATCTCGAGTTTAGTGACTTCTAAGGTGCATGATCACAAGTTGGAATAGATTTAGAAGAGATTTTTGATGAAATGAAGTAGCTAGATCATGGATTAGTCATCAACTCACCTTAGATGATGTGTTTGTGGGAAAAACCTCCTTGAAAAGCTCTTGATTCTCGAAACTTTTGAAGAAGGAGGAAGGAGATGTCCTTCAAGACTTAGAGAGAATGAAATGGATTTTTGTGAGTATGTGTGTGTTGTGTTCGGCCGAGAGCAAGAAGAGAGAGGAGAGGAGGTGACCTTTGAAGTGCTATGCATGGAGATATGGGATGAGTTGCATGGATATCCAAAAGGCAATAATGAAGTGGGAAGACAAAGTCAACTCTCATCTTATCCTTGGGTTTGGGCCTTGGGCCGAGATTTTTGGAAGGAAAAAGGGAAAATTTGGGCTTTAATGCCCACAAGCCCATGTGTATATTAAGTTGGGTGAGTTTTAACCCAAAAAAATTATAATATGATTCTTACACTTTGTTGGGCTAGTTTAGGTTAATCATGGTTCAAAATTTTGAATTTATTTCATTCTAGGCCTAATATAGCCCAAAATGTTGAAACAAATAGATGTGGGTCCAATTAGAGCCCATTTAAGAGTTCTAAACCCAAGATAGTCAAATTGGAAGTTTATTGGTCCATTAGGCCCAATAAGGAAGTTCTAGTCCAAAATGGACCTAAATAAGAATTTCTAGGGTTTCCAATTGCTTGTTGACTATTTGTAATGCTTGTATGGTGTATTTGGTTGAAATTTTGTTGTCGCAATCATAGGTGTTACACATGTTCTTAAGCTTTTGATTCACTTTAGCTTGAGTGTATAGTTTACAAGACACAAAATTTCCAGTTGTGACATCATCCCCCCATTAGAGGGAATTTTGTCTCGAAATTCTGTTTGAAAGCTAGATTTGAGAATGCTAGAATAGGTGAGGGTACTTTTGCTTCATTTGATCTTCGCGTTCCCAAGTGAATTCTGGCCCACGCTTTGCGTTCCATCGTACCTTCACGATCGGGATGCGACTTTGTTTAGTACGCTTCACCTCCTTGTCCATGATTTCGATTAGTTCTTCGACGAACCGGAGATTCTCATTGATTTCGATTTCGTCAAGAGGAATGACAAGGGTTTCGTCTGATAGGCACTTCTTTAGGTTAGAGACATGAAACACGGGGTGTACACCGTTTAGCTCTGCAGGTAGTTGTAGTCTGTATGCTACTGGACCAATTCGGGCGACGATTTCGAAAGGTCCAATGTATCGTGGATTTAGTTTTCCCCGCTTCCCAAAACGAATGACTCCTTTCCAGGGCGAGACTTTTAACTGTACTCGATCACCGACCTGAAATTCTAAGGGCTTTCGGCGTTTATCAGCGTAGCTCTTTTGTCGGTCACGCGATGCTTGCAATCGAGCTCTGATTTGAACGATCTTTTCCGTGGTTTCACGGATGATCTCCGGTCCCGTTAGTACTTTGTCCGACATGTGTGTTTTTGCTAGCTGGGTGTCACCTACTTCAGCCCAACATAACGGTGATCTACATTTACGCCCGTACAGTGCTTCGAAAGGAGCCACCTTGATGCTCGAATGGTAACTATTGTTGTATGAGAACTCGATTAAGGGTAGGTGGGTATCCCAAGACTTTCCAAAGTCTATCACGCATGCGCGGAGCATATCTTCGAGCGTTTGGATGGTTCGCTCGCTTTGACCATCCGTTTGTGGATGATAAGCGGTGCTCATATCGAGGTTTGTTCCTATCGCCTTATGAAGTGATTGACAAAATCGGGACGTGAACCTACTGTCCCTATCCGAGATGATAGATGTTGGTATTCCGTGGAGTCTCACGATCTCTCGAATGTATAAACGCGTCAATCTCTCCATCTTGTACGATTCTTTAATTGGCAGGAAATGGGCAGATTTCGTCAGTCGGTCGATTATTACCCATATGGTGTCTAATCCATCCGACGTTTTGGGTAGCTTGGTCACAAAGTCCATAGAAATCCCCTCCCAGTTCCACTCAGGGATTGCCGGTTGCTGTAACAATCCTGAGGGTTTTTGGTATTCCACCTTTACTTTGGCGCACGTAAGGCACTTACTGACGTAGGTCGCGATTTCCGCCTTCATGTTAGGCCACCAATAGTGTTGTTTAATATCCAAATACATATTATCGGAACCGGGATGAATGGAGTATCGCGTCTTGTGGGCTTCCTTCATGACAACATCTCTAAACCCTCCAAATTTAGGGACCCAAATACGGTTCATGAAATAGTATACTCCATTCTCCTTTGCCTCCAGGTTCTTTTCCATTCCGCGCAATGCTTCGCTTGCTCTATTTTCCGTCTTCATGGCTTTTGACTGAGCTACTGCAATTTGAGTGGCCAGGTGCGATTGAATGGTTATCGAGAGAGTTTTCGTACAACGATTAGAGTACTCCTTCCGACTTAAGGCATCAGCTACCACGTTGGCCTTGCCTGGGTGGTACTTAATCTCACACTCATAATCGTTTAACAATTCAACCCATCTTCGTTGCCTCATGTTCAACTCCTTTTGGTTTAAGATGTGTTGGAGACTCTTGTGATCCATGAAGACGGTGCACTTTGTACTGTAAAGGTAATGCCTCCAAATCTTTAGGGCAAAGACTACAGCTCCCAACTCTAGGTCATGGGTCGTGTAGTTTACTTCATGCGTTTTTAGTTGGCGGGATGCGTAGGCTATCACTCTCCCACATTGCATGAGAACGCAACCTAAGCCCTGATTTGACGCGTCGCAGTAGACTACAAAATCTTCCGTTCCTTCAGGCAGAGATAGTACAGGTGCACTACAGAGAGCTTGTTTCAAGGTTCGAAACGCAATCTCTTGTTTGTCTGTCCATTTGAATGGTACGCCCTTTTGCGTAAGCGAGGTAAGTGGCTTGGCGATCTTAGAGAAGTTTTGAATGAATCTCCTATAGTAGCCTGCCAATCCCAAGAATTGACGAATTTCTGTGGGCGTTGTCAGGATTACCCATCCTTCTGCAACTTTGACCTTAGAGGGATCCACATGGATTCCATCTTGGCTGACTACATGGCCTAGGAAGTTCACACTTCGCAGCCAGAACTCACACTTAGAGAGTTTGGCGTAAAGTTTTTCTAATCGCAGAGTTTCTAAGACTTGTCGAAGATGTTGGCCATGCTCTTCCTTGCTTCGAGAATAGACGAGGATGTCATCGATAAAAACAATGACAAAGTTGTCGAGGAACGGTCGGCAAATTCGATTCATTAGGTCCATAAATGCGGCAGGGGCATTCGTTAGACCAAAGGGCATTACGACAAATTCATAATGTCCGTAGCGAGTTCGGAAAGCGGTTTTTGGAATATCCTCTTCCCGGACTTTGAGTTGGTGGTATCCGGACCGTAGATCTATTTTAGAAAAATAACTAGCTCCTTGGAGCTGGTCAAATAGGTCATCGATTCGTGGGAGTGGGTAGCGGTTCTTGATTGTGAGTTTATTTAATTCTCTGTAATCGATGCACATTCTAAAAGATCCGTCCTTCTTTTTGACGAAGAGCACCGGAGCTCCCCATGGCGAGTAACTAGGTCGAATAAATCCCTTGTCCAAAAGTTCGCTGAGTTGGCTGGATAATTCCTGCATCTCGGCAGGAGCCAGCCGGTAGGGTGATTTAGCGAGAGGAGTTGCTCCTGGAATAAGGTCGATTCGAAACTCAACCTGTCTCTCTGGGGGTACTCCCGGGAGATCTTCAGGAAACACGTCCGGAAATTCACATGCTACGGGAATGTCTCGAACGTTAATCTCCTCCTTGGTTTTATCCACCACGTGAGCCAGGAACGGCAGATTGTTCCTTCTTAGATATTTCTGTGCCTTGATGCACGAAACGAGGCGAAGGTTCATGCTAGATTTGTCTCCGTAAATTACTAGGGTTTCGTGATTTGGGAGATGAAGACGAACGGCCTTCTCATGGCACATAATTTCGGCATGGTGGGGGCTTAACCAGTCCATGCCGATGATCACATCGAAACTCCTAATTGACACTGACATTAGATCTATTCGAAAGACGTGTTGATTAAGAGTTAGGGTACATCTGGTGTAGATTTCCCCAGTGGATTCGGTTTTCCCATTGGCCATTTCCACCGTATAGGTTTCATTTAGCTTTTGGGGCAGTTGTTTTAATAAATGCTTAAACTTATTGCTTACGAAGCTTCGCTCCGCTCCGGTGTCAAATAAGATGCATGCATAATCGTGGTTTAAGGGAAACGTACCGGTAACAACAGAGGGGTCTTGAATGGCCTCACCCTGACCCATGGTCAACATCCTTCCTGTTCCTCCATTTCTTAAATTGTTGTTGTTAGGACAGTCTCGGCGGAAGTGTCCAGTCTTCCCACATCCGAAGCAGGTGTGGCTAGGCCCTGCGTTATTGCCGCTGGCATGGGTGTTGTTGTTGTTGCGATGGTTGTTGTTGTTGGTTCCCTGATTTTGGTTCTGGGGAGGGTAAGCCTTGCAGTACTTTGCAGTGTGTCCCCTTCGGTTGCAACTGGTGCACTGAAAATCCTTGCATTCTCCATAGTGATGGAAACCGCACTTGTTGCATTTGGGAAGATTACCGGAATAAGGTCTGGAAGCATTTGAAGTGGCTGAGGTTGGAGCATGTGGTGCGGCTGGAACCGGTGCGGTAACAGCATTAACCGCCACTGTCTGCTGCTTCTTGGAGGTGTCGGGGCCCTGGCGCCCCTTCCTCTTATTGTTCTTTCCCCTCTTGCCATCACTTTCCTTCGTCTTCTCAGTCTCCACTGGCTTCTCTCCCTTCTTGTTGTTATGGCCATACAACCTTTTTGCCAATCTTTTCGCACTGTCAAATGTTTCGGGGTTTGCAGCTATCACATTCCCTTGATTTGGTGATGTGAGTCCCCAGATGAATCGCTCAATCTTCTTTCCTTCCGAGGTGATCATACCCGGGCACAGCAGAGATAGTTCGCTAAATCTCGATATGTAGGCATCGATATTCGCGTTCTGCACAGTGAGGTTCCATAGCTCTTGCTCCATCTTCTGTATTTCGCCTCGTGGGCAGTACTCAGCCATTAACATTTCTTTCATCTCTGTCCACGGCATAAAGTTGGCTACAGGGAGCGTCATGGATTCTACATGTCCGTTCCACCAGGTGAGCGCTTGATCCACAAAAGTGCAGGCCGCGAACTTCACCTTCATGTGCTCAGGGCAATCGCATATCTCGAATACCGACTCCACCTTTTCGATCCATCGCTTCAGAGTGATCACCCCTCCAGTGCCATTAAAAGTTCGTGGTTTGGCGTTTGTGAAGTCCTTGTAGGTACATGTCTTGGGGGGTCCTTGATTCATTCCGTTGTTCGAACTTCCGGCTCCTTGCCCATTGACTCCTCCATTGTTCCCTTGATGAATTTGCGCAATCGCTGCAGTGACTGCTGCAGATACAACTGCCTGGAAAGCGGCTGAGTCAACTTCAGGTGGGGTTGGTCCTGGGTTTCCGCGAGTAGGTCGGGGAGGCATCTTTCTGTCACAATACGGAAAGAGGTTGAGGGTATGTTGTTTCTGTGAGGTCGTGATCCTACAGACTAGGTGCATGGTACGAACTTAAACACTACTACCATTGACCAATCAATCATAATTTCTCAACACATAGCAATTTGCAATACCGTAATAAAACACGTAAAAATTTATTAATATTATCCGCATTTGATACATGAAAATTTGCTCGTAGGAGCATACATGAGTGATACTAGTTCGACAGCATAACGACTCTATGAGTAGTGTAGTCACTTAAACATAGAGTCGGAGTACATAGCATATTTCCTAATGACCTACTAAGATAAGTCTATCCCTAACCGCGATGAGTTGCGTCCTACTATAACGGTGAAATCATATGCCGAAGTGCTGAGCCAATAGCTGAGCCATCTCAGTCATGTCTACAATGACCTCATCCCTCTCAAGCTCTGCTTGCACGGCACGTGCTTCCATGGCGAACAGTTGTTGCCGCAAGTCGGCAATCTCGACTTCTGGGGAGCGATTTTCCCTCGCGGGATTCACTGGTGGGACGTGGTGATCCTGTTGCGCTTCGCTAACAGGAGATGCGACGTGATCTATGTCTGGGGCCTGATCCTCCCCCATGTCATCGTCAGTCTCCTCAAACTCGTAGTCGGTGTCCATGTATTCGTCAGGTTCAACGCCGTGGACTCCCTCCTGATTCCCCTCCGGTTCGTCTTCGAGTATCCCGTGTGCTCCTAGGGCTTGGTGAAACTGAATGCCCTGATGCTCTCCCTCCATGAAGACTGGGAGAAAGTATATGAATAAGCTATCACTTTCCTATGACTCTACCGCTATTGCATAAGCTAAACAGGCGTTCTCTTTTTGGTGGTAGGGGTATAGTTTTAGATTCCCTAGCTATCCTGATCTCATCAAGATGTGTGTTAGTTATACTTTGGAGAGAGTGTAGTTGATCAGGCTACATCCACTCCTTGGTACCACTAAGAGCAGTCCTGAATTTAACCGAGATACTAGTATTATTTTTGTTTGGTTCGGCGTTATGTTCCTACTCCTAATGCAAGCAAGGGTGTTTTATTTACTTGTTTTGTTCAGAGTTATGTTAGTCCCTCTTTTTGGTTTATAGTTGCATATCCATGTGTGGCTAGATATGCTAGTTCACTATAAACAAAGCTCTGATACCAACCTGTCACACCCCCGAACCAGACGCCGGAAACGTCTGGGGGCTGTCGTGACTCAATTGAATACCATCACAATGAATATACATGAAACATAACATTATACATCACCAACATTTGGAATGATACAACTGGTAGCGTTTACATCCATTACATTGTTCCAAAACATTACATTCTCAAAAATAACTGTTCGATACTAAATTAAACCACAGCAAAACGGCATAGAGTACAATTCATCCTTCACTTTATCTGTTACCTGAGAATACAAGTATTTTGAAAAACGTCAACATATGAAATGTTGGTGAGTTCATAAGTAATGTTTGAAATCCAATGTTTCTAATGTGTTGAAAAACCACCAGAAAATCCGATATTTTCTGAAAATAGTATAGTCAAAAAGGTGTGAAGATCCATAGGTATGCTTGTTTGTTTCTATACTTGTAAAAATTGTTCATTTAAAATTGTGTGCATTCCGAATCCGTATGTATTGAAATACCCTAGGAAAACCCGATGTTTTCCTAATTCTTTGAATTACATGAATGTACATTGAAACAATTGCAACGCGTGAAATTATCAGTACCAGGCGACGTTGGATTATTTTTTAGCATAATTATTTGCTACAAACACACGTTACACAAACAACTAGTCTATAGCAATACTAACGATCCCGTAGGCGTCGTCCGTACTAATCACGTTATCCAACCGCCATGACTACGTGTAGTCCCACACCCGAAGAGAACGAGGACACGAAGGCCTCGATGACTCCATTAGCCGGTTGGGGATAAAAAGGTACGAGGGGTCCCAGACCCGCCTCGCATGAAAAGGTAGACTCTACTAGCAATACCAAAGGACCCTTGGGGACCAGTAGTATACAAGCCATTGAAAGTCCTTTTACGTTATGTCGGATCGGTAAAACCCAACACTTCGTAAGATAGAGGTCTTCGGGCCTTAAGATCAGGTCATTGGGCTAGCTAGGCTCAACAAACAAGATTTTACACTTTTGGGGCCCAAAGATGGTGCGTAGACGTCTGTGCACACTCGCATGTATATTGAATTCCCAAACGTTATTAGTTATGAATCGTAGTGTCGTAGTGTCATAGTGTCATCGTGTTAGTAGTTTCGGATTTTTATTGGTTCGAGACCGAACCAATTCGTTTAACAACGACTTTTGGTGTTATAATGTATTGTATTTCGTCGATAGTCGTGGTACCATCATTTGGTCAAATTGCATGTATTGAATTAGCCTTGAAAATTTTCTGTTTTCAGCCCCTCCTTGTTTGTAAAAATTTACTTTTTCAACCCTTTATTTAAATACTTTCCGGTTTGGTCCTTAAATCAATTTTCTTGACATTTTAATACCAAAAATTATTGAAATAAATATTTTCCAGCATATTTTTCCTAGAAAACAGCTTAAGTCCCTGAAATTTTAGTTTTCTCGGTTATAACCCTTCTTTTTCGCAAGTTTGACAATTTTGGCCCAAATTGTAAAATTTTGCAACTTTAGTCCCTTTTAAATTTAAAAATCATTTTAAACCTTTGAAAAGGACTTGGATCACTTATAGTCCACTGTTTTACAGAAAAACACAGTTTTGGCCCTCCAAAACAGAAAATTTCACATAATGGGCCTCATTGGGCCAAAAATGTCATTTTTAGCCCATTAAGCTTGAAATTTATGTTTTTAATCCTCTAAATGAGTATATTTCCAGAAATTGTTTTATTGAAACTATTTTGACACAGTTCATCCATCAGAATTCGTGATTTGTCAATTTGGGCCCTTAATTTTTGTATTTTTCACATTTTAGGTCCAAAAATTGTGTTTTTAGTCCAAAGAAATTATTACTAAACCACTTAGCTATTTTTCTAGAGACACTTAGTATGTAGAAATATAGTAGAGGCTAAAATCATTTAACATAAGGTAAATCTCGGTTTTGAGGAGTTTTATGGCTAAATCCAACATTATAACTCATAAAAGCACACATATAAGCATGGAAATCATACAAAGCATACAAAACACATATAGATCTACACTTTCACTTGTATTCCCCCCCCCCCCCCCCCCCCAAAAAAAAAAAAAAAAAAACTCATAAAAACAGAAAATAGGGGGTATGAAGCTCACCTTGAGTTGTAGTTTCGGTTTTGAAGAGAGAAAAGAAGAAAATTTCGATCCTATCAAGTCTCCTTGGTAGATCTCGAGTTTAGTGACTTCTAAGGTGCATGATCACAAGTTGGAATAGATTTAGAAGAGATTTTTGATGAAATGAAGTAGCTAGATCATGGATTAGTCATCAACTTACCTTAGATGATGTGTTTGTGGGAAAAACCTCCTTGAAAAGCTCTTGATTCTCGAAACTTTTGAAGAAGGAGGAAGGAGATGTCCTTCAAGACTTAGAGATAATGAAATGGATTTTTGTGAGTGTGTGTGTGTTGTGTTCGGCCGAGAGCAAGAAGAGAGAGGAGAGGAGGTGACCTTTGAAGTGCTATGCATGGAGATATGGGATGAGTTGCATGGATATCCAAAAGGCAATAATGAAGTGGCAAGACAAAGTCAACTCTCATCTTATCCTTGGGTTTGGGCCTTGGGCCGAGATTTTTGGATGGAAAAAGGGAAAATTTGGGCTTTAATGCCCACAAGCCCATGTGTATATTAAGTTGGGCGAGTTTTAACCCAAAAAAAATTATAATATGATTCTTACACTTTGTTGGGCTAGTTTAGGTTAATCATGGTTCAAAATTTTGAATTTATTTCATTCTAGGCCCAATATAGCCCAAAATGTTGAAACAAATAGATGTGGGTCCAATTAGAGCCCATTTAAGAGTTCTAAACCCAAGATAGTCAAATTGAAAGTTTATTGGTCCATTAGGTCCAATAAGGAAGTTCTAGTCTAAAATGGACCTAAATAAGAATTTATAGGGTTTCCAATTGCTTGTTGACTATTTGTAATGCTTGTATGGTGTATTTGGTTGAAATTTTGTTGTCGCAATCATAGGTGTTACACATGTTCTTAAGCTTTTGATTCACTTTAGCTTGAGTGTATAGTTTACAAGACACAAAATTTCCAGTTGTAAGTTCAATTCTATTTTTCGAGATATGAATAGTAATCTCTCAAACATAATAAAATACTATTCTTATGTCCAAAAATGAAAACAAAAATGTCATAGAGTTGGTTGAGAATGAGCAAAGAAATTGAAGAAAAATAGAATCTGGATTGGAGATGCTGTTAAATTTATTAGGCTAATACCCTTCATTCTTGCAAGTGTATTCTTTTTCAGTCACTCATCCTTTGAATAGCTTCTCAATCTCCAAATTTTTGAATCTTTAAATTTTTTATTATCATTTTGTATTCTTTAAACTTTCTAATACATATTCGTAATTTTTTAAAACATATGAATCACTAATGTAAAAAAAAAGAACATACACAGATATTTTTTGTAAATGATATGGCAGTTTATATAATTTATATTTTATACATAAACCAAAACTTCCAACATATAAAAAAGTTTTGTAGCTAAAATTCTAAAAACAAAAAGTATAGCCAAAATCCTAAAATAAAAAAGTTTACAATTTACTAAGACATTGTTTTTATTTGATAGTATAGTAGTGTCAACAACGTTTGTATCGACCACATGTTTATATGCACCTGATGCCATCGTCATTAAGCGTAGCTCCACATGTTTATATCCACCTGATGCCATCGTCATTAATAATAATGACTTTACGAGGTAGTAGAAAAATGGCAATTTCAGAGTAATTGAAAATATAAGTGGGCGTGGGTCTAATGGACATATCTAGATGAACCTTTCGTCCGATGATTTTCAAATGGTTAGTTATATTAAATGAAAGCCATAAATACGAGCATCTACCTTATATTCTGCTGCCGTCCAAATGGTTCAGAAATTGGTTATTCTAGCGGTTAGTAACATACATTTAATAGGCAAGAGGTCTATACCACACAACCTATAGTTTGTATATGTCACCTCTTTAACCACACATTTCACCAATATCTCTCTTCTCCCCACTTTTTATTTTCTATATTTTAAATAGAAATAAAAATAATTTTACTTACTAAATAAAAATAAATGAGAAATTAATCAACTAAAATAAAAACAAAATCAACATTAAGAAAAATAATCGGTTACATTGATTAAAAGTTGTACTGATTAATTAGGATCGACCTAAACGATTATATAAATCGATTTGTTTTGGAGAAAGTGTGATTAAATAAGTATATACGTCTATACGAGATTCATTGGTTTGTTGAGAAAGTGTACGGAGCATAATATGGATAGGTGTATCTAGAGGGTAATATGGATCCACCTGGTGAAATTCATTTTCAATGGGGGATTTTAGCAGGTTAGATAGGATGATTGCACCTTTAAACTTCTAAATCGTTTGGTCGGTAATTTTTTTCTCAGCCCGTGTTTTAACTTCTAACACTTTGTTAGGCAGCTAGGCTAGGGTATATATATATATATATATATAGGTTCATATTCATTTGAGACCATTGTAAATATTATTTTCGAAACTTGAATTAACTAAAAAAAATAAAAATAAAATAAAATAAATAAATAAATAAAAACTCGTTTTTTTTTTTTTTTTTGAAAAATACGTGAAATATTCTAAATAGAATATTACACTGACATATTCTAAACAATAATTTTAAAATGCAAAATAAATGGAAAAATCTAAAAATTCTTTTTTTAATTATTATTTTCGGAACTTCAATTAACTAAAAAAATAAAAAATAAATACTATTTTTTTTGAAAAATAAGTGAAATATTCTAAATAGAATATTGCACTGTAGATATTCTAAAAATAATTTAAAATGCAAAATAAATAGAAAAATCAAAAAATTCTTTTTTTAAATATTATTTTCGAAACTTGAATTAACTAAAAAAAATAAAAAAATAAAATAAAAAAATGTGTCTCGCGGTCTCACAAAATTAGGCCGTCTCACATCAACCTAACAATATATATATATATATATATATATATATATATATATATATATATATATATATATATATATATATATATATATATACTAGTTGGTTACCCGCGCAAAGCGGCGGGCGACAAATAGTTTGTTTCGACAATTAATTTTTTTTTATGGAGAATGATTATTTTCAATTCAATCATTAGTTTGTTTTAGGAAACATGTCATATTAAAAATAAAAAATTCATGAAATGATTAAATTATATGGTGTTGAGTATTTTTTTGGATAAAAAAAGATCTGGTCAAAACCTTGGAAAAGAAGATTTATATTTAATATTATTTTATTAGTGGTTAGTTGTACAATTAGCTTAATGATTTGGACGTCTTAAAAAAATATTATTATTTTATTCAATCTATTTTTAAAAATAGTAGGATTTGTTTTTATAAGATACTATATATATATATATATATATATATATATATATATATATATATATATATATATATATATATATAGATATATATATATTAGGTGTGATACTCATGCATTACATGAGTCAACTACAAAATAAAAATCGATATCAATATATAAACATTACGGTATTTTTTAAGATTAAATTTTAAAATAAAGAAGGAAAATACATATTTATGTCAATTTAAGATCATATTTATTACATTTAATACTTTACTTCTATAGTTGTACGTATTATGTGTCTTTTTAATTTTAAAAATTAAAAAAACCTAGAAATTGACATGTGCATATTATTTATTTCAAAAATACCATAAAATGACAAGTGTTAAAACATATGAGAGGTTAACAAGTGATAAAATGGATCTTCGTTTATTATAATATATATATATATATATATATATATATATATATATATATATATATATATATATATATATATATATATATATATATATATAGATATTTTCAGGTTCATTTGAGATCATTCTAATTTTGTAATACCGTGAGACCATATCTAAAAATATTATTTTCAGAACTTGAATTATCTAAAAAAAATAAAAATAAATAAAAAATCCCGTTTTTTTTTAAAATACGTGAAATATTCTAATAGAATATTACACTGAAATATTCTAAAAAATAATTTTAAAATGCAAAATATATGGAAAAATCTAAAAATTCTTTTTTAAATATTATTTTCAAAACTAGAATTAACTAAAAAAAATAAAAAAAAAATCCCATTTTTTTTAATAATACGTGAAATATTCTAATAGAATATAACAATGTACATATTTTGAAAAATAATTATAAAATGCAAAATAAATGGAAAAATCTAAAAATTCTTTTTTTAAATATTATTTTCAGAACTTGAATTAACTAAAAAATATAAAAAATAAAAAAAAAATCCTGTTTTTTTTAACACGTGAAATATTGTAATAAAATATCACACTGTAGATATTTTCAAAAATAATTTGAAAATACAAAACAAATGAAAAAATCCAAAAAAATTTTTAAATATTATTTTCGGAACTTGAATTAACTAAAAAAAATAAAAAAATGTTTCTCACGGTCTCACAAAATATAAGTGGTCTCAAATTAACCTAACATTATATATATATATATATATATATATATATATATATATATATATATATATATATATATATATATATATAATGTTAGAGTAATTCGTGACGGCCTAATTTTGTGAGACCGTGAGGCACAATCATAACCACTCATTTAGTAGATAAAAAAAAAAATTAATGCAAAATAATTGAAAATTTTCAAATAAAAATTTCAAATTTTTTTTTTCGAAATCTATATTTTCCCAAAAAAATAAAAAATAAATAAATAAAATACATTTTTTTACATATTCTAGTGGAATATTATAATATTCTACATGTATGACAAATCTAGTAGAATATTTTAACATTCTAAAAATTACATTAGAATATTTACAGTGTAATATTCTATGAGAACATTTCACGTATTTTTCAAAAAAAACGACAATTCTTTTTTTAGTTTTTTTTTATTTTTTTAGGTAATTAAAGTTCCGAAAATAATAATTCAAAAAAGAATTTTTAACTTTTTACTTTTATTTTGGATTTTAGTTTTTTTTAGATTTAGTCTCACGGTCACACAAAATTAGCATGGTCTCAAATTAACTTGAATATATATATATATATATATATATATATATATATATATATATATATATATATATATATATATATATATATATATATATATATATATATATATGGAACGGTTATATGGAAAACAAAAAAACGTTCAAAAAAACCCTAAAAAAATACAGAAAAAAAAAAAAAAACACTTAGTGATCACAAAACGTTTTTTTGATTTTACATATCAAAAAGTCGAAGGTTTTTTAACAATTTCGCTGAAAAAAAAAATTTTAAGTCTATTGTTTTGGTTTTTTTCCAAAAACATTTTTACCGAATTTGTTAAAAAAGTTGCGCATTTTGTATATGTAAAGTAAAAAAAAATTTTGATCTCTAAGTAATTTTTTATACATTTTTATGATTTTAAATGTTTTTTAGGGGTTTTGTTTTCCATAGAACCTAAAATTATTATATATATATATATATATATATATATATATATATATATATATATATATATATATATATATATATAGACACACACACTATAGTCGTCTCATCTTTATTATCCACTTTTGTGTTTTAAAGTCGTTATTACAACTTTGATCTATTTTTTTTATATATATATAATATTTGATGTATAATATATGAATAGATTGTGTTTTAAATGTTTTTACATTGTAATAAGTTTAATCAAATTATTTATAAAACAAATAAAAATATTTAAGATCAAAAGTGGACAAAATATATGGGACAAAAAAAGAATTCTTACTGATAACTCATTCGTTAGACGTTTAAGCATCATATTCGAAATGAATGGTCTAGTTTCATTAATTCATTCTTAATTGAACTCTCATATATATATATATATATATATATATATATATATATATATATATATATATATATATATATATATATATATATATATATATATATATATATATATATATATATATATGAGAGTTCAATTAAGAATGAGTTAATGAAACTAGACCATTCATTTCGAATATGATGCTTAAACGTCTAACGAATGAGTTATCAGTAAGAATTCTTCAAGACAAGTCGGGAAAAAAGTCATGAAACCTTAATGTCTGACGAATTAAATTATATAATTTATAGTTTTTTAAAATGATGATGAATTTTATAGAAGTAAACATAACATATTTTTAACAAAAGCTTAATTACTTTTCAGTGTTGAACTTAAGAATGAGTTATCACTAAGGATTTTTCAGGACATTAGGGAGATGGATCATATAAAAAGTGTAAAAGTGTTAGTTGGGTTTATTACCAAAACTATTTCAGTGTAGACTCTAAGATTAACTAATAATCACAATTATACCATAGTAAAATGTAATGTGAAGCGTAGTGGTTGATGAACAAAACTATTTCATTATATTTAACCATTAACAAATTGAAAAAAAAACACATTTAACTAAACTTTCTTGCTTGCTTTCCCTCCATTTTGCCACCACTAATATGGAAAAAACTATTTTGGGAGCTTTAATTTCCTATATAGCCTCACATAATGAATTTCATCCAGCTTCTGAAAATTGCATTTAAAAACCCGCAACCCATTATTAAAAGTCCATGTAATTGATCCTATGTTTTTTAAAGAACCATTTATAAGGTTTTTCATATTTGTTAGTATTATGTCAATACCTTATATAAAACCTTAAGCACACAAACATAATTTCTGTAGATAAACCTACAAACAGAGCAATCAAAGGAATTTTAAAGAGGAAACTTTAACAATTTCATGGAGTTAAACATGTTAAAACTTGTGTTAACTTCTGTACTCATTTCTTCTTCTCTTTTGGGTATTTCTACAAACACTTTATATGCACCTTCCTTGAACTTGTTAAGGGATTCCACAACCCAATTTTTGGGGCCATTCCCATCACATCCTTCCTAAGCAACCTCTAAAATTCAATCCCAACACATCCATTTTAGAAAAAAAAAAATGATACATGAAATACAAAGAAGGGTAAATGAAGAAAAAAATGATACATAAAACACAAATCGTAATCAAACTTTCACGGTTCATCATTAGTGTTGTCGCTTGTGACAACCCGAAACTTTTTTTCCGTTACCTTTAACTGATTTCCTTGAATTTTATTGGATTTTCGCCAAATTCCTTGGTTTGGAAAATTATTATGTTTTATATAATTAAAATTATATACGAGTCGGAACCAAAAATCGTGCGAAAAACCCAAAATTTCTCGATAAACAACATGTATGCGGCGAGAGCGAGTTTACGGCTGTAAACCCGTGTACGACCGTAAACCCATTTACGGTTGGTGCCAAGTGGACCCCACCACCGACCATATCTCCAACCTATATATACGGAACCCCCAACTTTCTTGGCCGAAAACTCTCACATTCTCTCTCTAGAACACCTGACTGTTAACAATTAAAACACCTCTTTTCTTCTGAAAATCATCAAAAATCATCATTTGGAGACGATTTGGAGCATCTGGAACACGTTTTTATGCGAATCAAACACCCTTGTTCTTGAGTATACGGTCGTACACCCTTCAAATCTGCAAGGGTCGTAAACCCTTTAAAGAGGAATTCATGGCCGTAAAGCTTTCACGGCCATAAACTGTCTGTTCGGTCGTAAACCCCCGTTCACGGCCGTACACACCTCCTAGGTGGTGAAAAACTCGTTTCCTCGATTAAATCAAGTCCCGATAACATTTCTTAAACAAAATCAAGTGTTTTTCCAACACTTTATCTAACGAAATCGCTAATTTAGATACATATATGTATTTATTTGATATTAGGATTTCATTAAGTGCCACGTACAACAACTCGAGGATCATCATTTTCAGTTCAACGTTTACACACAACAAACAGTGAGTTCATACCCCTACGCTTTTATGGTTTTTTTAAACGTTTTCAGGGAGGGGGGGGGGAATACAAGCCAAACACAAATGATTTTGTGAACTAAAACAAAAGGTTTCCAATAGGTTTAAAACTTATGCAATTGATACAGTCCAATGATTTCCATAAAATATATGTAGACATTTTATCCCTTTCGTATTATGTGGAGCATAAGGGACGCTTTCTAAACATAATAGCATAGTTTTCAAAACAATTCACAAACATAACATTACACTCAAACTATAATAGGCATAGTTTGGGGAATTCATTACTAGTCTTACCGATATAAGCTAAATACGTGGACAACGAATAAATTATGACAATTTTAGTTTATGTTATTCATTACTACATTCGAATAACAAGAGTATATCACTAAATAATTATTTTACATATAAATATTTATACTCTACCTAGTATACAAACAGTTTCAACTACGAGAACACGATACAGAACAATACGTAAACTAGTTAATACAAGATTGTGAGACATCTCTTCATTTGTACCCTTCGGGGTACTCGTAAAATCCTAAACATTTAGTATAACCAGAGTCTCCTGGAGGGAGAGCGTGAGATTTGTTAATAGATCTATTTGGGACTGACAGTCCCACACCTAAACTGCTAGCTACAGTTAGGCAGGCATGCATGGGGTGACAAATATCATATTGTACGATGCCTAAAGAAATGTCGCTAAGGTCACTAGTCATATCAAGCATGGTTATACGAACTAACAATAGTATAAACTAACCTTTGTTTACAGGATGTCATTCTTTATTAGTTTTATTTAATTAAACTGGAGGATTCTAGGGATACAACACTTGGTTTTATTTTTAATAATAAAACAACGATACATACTGGTGGTAGCTAGGGTTTTTAAACAGAATGCACTATACATACCGGTGGTAGCCAGGGTTTTCAAACAAAACGTACTATACATACTGGTGGTAGTCAGAGTTTTCAAATAGAACATACTATGCATACTGATGGTAGTCAGGGTTTTCAAACAAAACATACTATACATATAGTAACAAACAAACATGTTAGAAAATACTGGGTTTTCTTGGGAACATGCATACATTTTTAAAGAATTCAATGACTGGGCTTTCACTACAAAAACATTCTTATGAACTCACTAGCTTTATGCTGATACATTTTCAAAATCGCTGGTAATTTCAGGACATTAGTAGACAGGTGCTCTTGCCAGCTTTTGAGAAGACGGAGCATGTAGAGTCTCCTCATTATTTTTCGCTACTTTTGATGAACAAAAACAATGGATCAAACAGATGTATATATTCATATTATACTGTAATGGTTGTGTTTACTTTGATTACGATGATGCAATTTTTGTGAAACTACACATGACGTCCTCCACCCCTAAACGTTTCTGTCGTTTTCGGTTTGAAGGTATGACATCGTTGATATGCTAAAGCTTGAATGTTCGATATGTTATCTGCTTTGCTGCGAACTGCAATGTTGCATTCTCACGTGTGGAGTACGTTACTGATTCTGGACTATCGTTGCATTTGGTTTGGCCTGAAACTGTAAAAAAAAATTAGGCCTCTTAAGAAAATAGGCATTGTGTAGATGCCCACATTACTCTTGCTCTTCATCGACCATGATATATATATATATATATATATATATATATATATATATATATATATATATATATATATATATATATATATATACCCACACACACAATTAAGTTATAATAAGAGCCATAAAACGCTATGAATTTGATAACTTTTTTTCTACATAATATTAAAAAAAATAGTAATTTGCTACTTCTAAGACATTAAGAAAAACTAATAAAAAATATATTTTTTTCATGTCTACATGTTTTTTAAATATATATGCATAAAAAATATAAATATGCATCAAAAATATGGTTTTTTGAAATATGTATTTCAATTGAATTAAAAAAAAAACAAAAATAGGTTTTTTATTAATTTTAATAGTATTTTGCTTATATTTCAAAGTTAATATTTAAAAAAATATATTCAAAAAAAATATTTTTTTGGTTTATATTCATATTGTTTTTTGTACATATAAATATTTTTTAAAAAAATGTCCATATGCATATGCAATTTTTTTTATTTGTAGTTCTCTTATATGTTTCGTACTCAATTACATGTAAAATTTGGCTCCAAGGAGACTCCAGTTTTGACACTTTAATAAAAATTGAGGAGTGAGGGGTACGATAATCTTGGAGAAATCCTAGATAAATCTCTAATAATATCCTGCTAAACCCAAGAAACTCCTGATCTCTAAGTGGGACTTCGGGACCTCCCACTATATTACAGCCTCAATCTTGGCCGGATCGACCAAAATCCCATTTTGGTTAACGAGATGCCCCTGGAACTGGACCTATCATAACCAAAACACACACTTTGAGAACTTGGCATACAACCGTTCCCGCCTCAATACCCCCAAAATATCTCGAATGTGCTCATCATGTTGTTCCCTGGTCTTGGAATACACTAAGATATCATCAATAAAAACAATAACTGATCGATCGAGCTTCGGCCTGCACACCCGATTCATCAAATCCATACACACTGTAGGTTTAATGGTGACCCCAAATTGCATCACCAATAACTCGTAATGACCATAACAAGTGTGAAATGCGGTCTTCTCCACATCCTCCTCTCTCACCCTTACCTGATGATACCCCGACCTCAAATCAATCTTGGAGAACCAAGATGCATCCTGAAATTGATCAAATAGGTTGTTAATCTACGGAAAGGGATAACGGTTCTTCACCATCAACTTGTTCAACTCCCGATAATTAATGCACAACTGGTCCTTCTTCTTGACGAACAATATCGGTGCTCCCTATGGTGAACTTCTCGATCAGATGAATTGCTTACCTAACTACTCCTAAAGTGAGAGGACAACTCATGCATCTTGAGCGGTGCCAAACTGTAAGGTTCCTTGGCAATCAGAGCTGCACCTGGCACTAGGTCAGTCTTGAACTCCACCTGCCTCTCGGGAGGCACACCGGGTAATTCATCTGGAAACACATCAGCAAACTCCGTAACAACTAGCACATTTGAAACCAAAACTTGCCCCTCAACTCGAGTATTAACCACATAGGCAAGATAACCCATACAACCATGTTAAATATACTATCGAGCCTTAGCCGCCGAACGAAACCCTGATCCAATCTTGGTACGCTCTCCATAGATGATCAGTTCTCCCCTACTTGGGGTTCGAGCTATCACTTGTTGACCGTCGTTGTCAATCATAACACTAAAATTGATTAGCCAATCCATCCCTACTTTCATGCATACATCCCCCATAGGGATAAGAATCAAACAATTGGATAAGGCACCCTAAAGATCTCCAAGACACACCCCTGATACACTTTGGATGCAAAAATTCCATGTTTCGTGGCGATAGAAGCCCACTACAGACACTCCAAATCGCCAAAGGTTGTATCAAAAACCCTACTAAAAGACTAATCTACAAAAGATCGATTCGCGCCCCTTAATCTTGGAGAAATCCGTGATAAATCTTCGATAATATCCTACTAAACCCAAGAAACTCCTTATCTTTGAGGGGGACTTCGGGACCTCCCACTGCATCACAGCCTTAATCTTGGTCGGATCGACCAAAATCCCATTTTGGTTAACAAGATGCCCCAAGAACCGGACCTCTTGACACCTAAACTCATACTTTGAGAATTTGGCATACAACTGTTCCCCCCCCCCCCCCTCTCAATACTCCCAAACTTTCTCGATAGTGCTCATCGTATTGTTCTCTGGTCCTGATATACACCAAAATAAAGAATGAGTGTAATGAAGTTAAAATAAAAGTGATGTATAATTAAGTATTATTAAGTAATAATTCAGAATAATATCTAAGTAACAGCTATATGTATGGTATATAGGTGCTCAGAGAAGTGGAAATTAATCAAGTTCACATCACTAGTATGCTAGACCAGCTTTGCGGTTTGAGGTGAGTTTTTGACTACATAATATTGATGTTTTATATCATTTGCTTTGGCTCGTGTGTGCTTGTAAGATATATCTGGGCACTACTAGGATGTTTTAGAGACTAGTTTGCGTGTGATATGTGTTTGACATACTGATGATTCTATGCATGTTATTGGCTGGACGAACTAAGGA